>NC_136261.1:142888093-143054584 GCF_964187855.1 Myxine glutinosa | reverse complement strand
ATCCTCTCGGTGCGCCAATTCACGTCTACAGCCCGGCTTCGTACAGCCGAGCAATGAACGCGGATTCTTTTGTGCCGGCGGCTGGATGCGTCCCGCATTCGGGGCAGGGGCGGGGGCTTACCCGGGCCGAGATCCCACGCACCACCTCGGCGTGGAGCCATCCAATGTCCCGATCTCGACCTGCCGGCACGTCTCAATAGAAAGTGGTTGCCATGACGACCCGTCCTATCGGGCTGCCCGCTCCGCCCAGTGGAGCCCGGACGCGGCCGTCCCACGCGAGGCCCAGCGTGGATCGCGCACGGCGGTCCTTTCGAACCCGCCGTGGCTCGGATCCCCGCTGGTTCTCGCGGCACGCGAAGCCCGGCACGCACCGAGGGCCCGATTCGGCTATAAGTCGCCCTAACTGCTAAACCGGTTACCGTCGACGCCTCACCTGGACGCTTACATGCATACGCTACCCCTTTCTTGCTCATACATGCAGCCGTTTCCATGCTCCTCGTCGTACCGTTCCTTACACACCTCGGTACACTCATTCCGCTCGCCGACTTGGTCACACACCTGACCACTGAACACTTTGGCACACATTCGTTGGTCGCACACCTCACCAACACACCTCTTCGCGCCCCCTCCTCGGTCACTTCCTCTGTGACAATCACAGGTGTGCTCTCATTCGCACACCCAACCACGTGCCTCACTACCAACTCAAATGTGCCTTCCCACACACGCTCTACCATTCCAGGTGTGCATCCTTCCATTCCAGGTGTACATCCTCGCTCACCTGTCACAACCAACTCACGCTCCGTTTCACTCTCACTACTCTCACCTCCATTCTTGACAGCGCACTCACCCTTACTCTCGACAGCATGCGCTTTCCCCATGCACCCGTCCGTTACACACCTCTCTCGCGCACACTTTTTCGTTACTTCCTCCGTAACACTCACCACACCGCGCTTCCATGTACCCCCTCGCACACGCGCTTCGACCAACTCACTCTTGACGGCACACTCACTCCTCGGCGTGCACTTTTTCCTCACACACCCCATGGTCGGACATTCTCGCACACCTCTTTTTTTGCACACCTGACCTGTCACACACTTCACCAACGGCCTTTCACGAACACCCGGATCCAAACCAATCCCCAAGCCGACTGAAGCTTTCCTCACATCATATACATTGCCACTCACCTCCGTACTTCGTCTTCGCACCTCCTTTGCCACCTGCAAACTTTTTATTTGGTTAGTGAGCATCACATCATGAGTTGAGCACCGACCTTGCACATATTCCATTACCTCCTCCTGGATTTCTCTCTTAGTTTCTGTCCGTCCCTTCTTAATTTCACTCACCTCTTCTCCCACTTCCTCTAATTTTTGTTTAACCTCTTTTATTTCTCGGTGCGTCTCCTCAAGTTCGTCCTCTAAGGCTACCGTGACCGTCTCTATGTGCATCCTCACCTGCCGGTCCTTTGTCTCCATTATCTCTGTCACCTCGTCCACCCTCATTGTCAGTTCCTCCCGTACCATCTGACATTGCCTCTGTGTCGCTATCAAGTCATTTTTAATTTCTTTTTGTGTCGCCTTTAACCCTCCGAGTACTGCAGTGTTCCTTTGAACCTGCTCCACTAACTTCGTTTGTCCCTCTGTCAGCTGTTCCACCTCCTCTGTCAGATCTTCTATTCCCCCTTGTAACTTTGCCGTATTATTTCTCACCTCTTTTTCCATACGCTTCTCACCTCGCTTTACCTCCTCGCGCAGCCCCGAGACCTCCTCACCCACACCTCGTCGTATCTCCTCCTTCATCTCCCCCATCTCTTTTGTAGATGCCACCCTCATCTGTCCCAATTCATCCCTCTGAGCATCCAGTTTGGTTTCTACCCCGATTTTCACCTCCTCTATCTGCTCTCCCATTTGTTTGATTTCCCTGGCAGATTGTTCCCCTAGTTCCCGCAATTTGTCCTCCATCCTATTTTCTAGCCCCATTAACCCATTTTTCACCCCCTCTAACTGATTCTCCTGGGCAGCCATTCTGTTTTCCACCCCCGTTAACCCATTCTTTACCTCTTTTATCCCGTTGTCTAACCCCTCAAAATTATTGTCTAACTTCTCACCGGTACCCCTCACTTCGTCCCTCATTACCCCCATTTGGCCCCCCATCTCTCCTATTTGGCCCCCCATTTCTCCCATACTGCTTTTCAAACCTCTAATTTGGTCTCCCAATTGCTCACTATTCTTTTCCATAAGGGCCTTCATTTGCATCATAAAAAGGTTCAAATCCACCAGCGGCGCTGCTGCGGTCGCGGGCGCGGCAAAATTTGGTGCCGCTACACTCACGTGCGCGAGGACGCCATCTTGTGCGCCTGATACCCCCTCAACCGCCTCCTCATTGCTCCCCTCCATTTGATCCTGGGTTACTCCTAACCCCTCTATCTCTCCCACCGGCATCCCGTCGCCTTGACCAGCCATGGCGCGATTTCAAAATTCGGGTTTTTCTTTAAAAAAAACAAATTTCGGCAGCTCGTAATTTTGACCAAATTTTTTTTTTTTTTTTTCCTCTATTCGTTTTTTTTTTTAAATTTGGTTCGGGCCTCGAATCCCACTCCCAGACACCAATTGTTACAGATCGCGGTTTAAGATGTTAGTTACCGAGCGGTTTGGTATATGACCGCGACCTAACAGGATCCCTGACTCATCCGATTCACCCAGAACTTTGGCCGTATCGCACCACAACTAGTCAATAGGGAAAAGACAAAGGCGACACGGATGTGAAGAAGAAGAAGCAGAAGACAAAAAGGTTGGAAATACCACTAAATTTATTCCTACTATTTACATGCTCAAAGTAACCAAGGAGAAGGAAAGATAATAAAATAATATACAGAAGGATTAGAGACACAGTGCAAATTTTAGCTTACCTACAGACTTAATTAACCCAGGACAGAACAAACAAAAGACACTGACTCACGCGGGGAATTGCAGGAATGGCAGGATGTGGATGGCTGGAGGTAGAGGGAGGTCCAAGGGGGGTCCCGCAGCACAACCGGCGTGTTTAGCAGCCGCCGTTCAGGCCAGGCCCCACGCTGCTGTTTTGGCTGCCGTGTACGTCGCGTGCTTTGCCAGGCCTTGTCCCACTCGTCTGGTCCAAACCCTCAACTCTTTCTTGTTTCTCTCACTCCTCACCGCAACCAACTGACCACCGACTCCTTACCACCGCAACCAACGCAACCACTGACCCTCCTCTGGCAACCGACTCAGACCAACTCCTTGCGACCAACTCCTTGTGCATCCCTGACCAACTCTTCACTCACTTCCGTTTTCGCTTTTTATAGCGCCTCCAGCGATTACGCCCCCGGCGTTTTGGACACGCCCATCGGGGTGCTCACCTCGGCCCTGGTTGGTCGCGCGACCCTCGGGCTCCGCCTTGGATGACGACGGGCGGGCACGCCCCTCCTCCCCTCTGACGAGGTGGAGACACGCCCTTCTTCTCCGACTCAAAGCACATGGTCAATGGCGGTTATTGGAGGGGAGGTGATTGTGAATCGAGGGCTCAGCAATGATGAGAGGGGATGTAATATGGAAATGGAGGTTTTGGGGATGGGAAGGAAAGGGAGATTTTGGGGATGGGAAGGAAAGGGGATCTATTCTCTTTCACTGGTGCAATGGAGTATTTCAATTAATGGAAGACACAGCCTTACACTAATACACATAATAAGGATATAACTGTCCAAAAAAGATATATCGTGTCCTGCATGTATGTTTTATGGACTAACTACGGGAACGCCCTTTGACCTTTATACAACCACAAACGGAGGGAGGAGGGGTGATATTTTACAACAACCTTTTACCACAACAACAAAATAAAAAACATTCTCATATCCACAACAATATATATATATATATATTTATATATATATATATATATATATATATATATAGATATATATATATATATATATATATATATAAGTTATATATATATATATATATATATATATATATATATATATATATATATATATATATATATATATATATATAAAAGTTATATATACTAGGGCATTGCCCGTACGTGGGTGCCCGTTCCTTGCCAAAAAAAAAAAAAACGCTACCCGTACGCTCTACCCTGCCCGTACGCCCGTAAACAAAAAAAACAACGCTCTTCGCTTCCGCCCTTCGCTCTGACTGAATTGGGAGAAATAATGCGCATAAGAAATCGAATTACGTACCGTAATGGCGGTCAGCTCGTAACGCGCTCAGCTCCGCTCGTCTCACATCGGCCACGCCTACGCAACAAAGCGTTCTGTGATTGGCTGCCGGAAGTTCGCAAATCGCAGTTACGATGAATCGTTTTAATTTAATCGCAGTTTGAAATCGTTTTAAAACATAGTTTAACGGCAACATAGTTTTCCAACGTGAAATAAATGAATACGCTGTCAAATGTGCCGTCCGAGGCAGAGTCTGATCGCCACGTTCGGCACACGTGATAGCTCGCTGCTCTCTGATTGGTTGAAGCGTTTTTTGGACATAGCTCGGTAAGTACTTCTCCGATTAATTTAAAACCTTGAAAAGGCACATCCTCGGTCCCCAGCAATATACCTGGCAAGTTTCAAGTATATCGGACCCGTGGTTGTCGAGAAACAGCGGTCACAGACACACAGACACACAGACACACAGACACACAGACACACAGACACACAGAGATTGCTGGAATTATATATATATATATATATATATATATATATATATATATATATATATATATATGTATATATGTATATATATATATATATATATATATATATATATATATATATATGTATATATGTATATATATATATATATAATTTATATATATATATATATATATATATATATATATTATATATATATAATTTTTATATATATATATATGTATATATATATATATATATATATATATATATATATATATGTATATATGTATATATATATATACACTATATATATATATATATATATATATATATATATATATATATATATATATATATATATATATATATATATATAGATATATATGTATATATTGCCTAAAACACTCCCCAACACTCACTGATGAGCCTCTGAAAGTTTGACGAAGATCTGTTCAGCCATCTCTGAGAAAAATGGTGGCACACAGACATGCATGCAGACTCTCTTATAGTATAGATATAAAAGGAGCTCGGTCTCGGTGTGCCTTGTGCGTTCCATGCGTCCATGCGTCCGGCCATCGACGAGCATTATATTATCGTTAATTTTAATAGTTCACTTGATTCTTGTATCTTCACCTCCATTTTTTTCATTTCTGTGCTATTTTGTGAGAATCCCTCACTTCTCTCCCACTTCCTCTCAAAAGTAAATATCTTCTTTCTAGTCCCATTGTTAAAAGCTTTTAACAATATTCCTATAGCTGACTGAACATTATTTGTTGTCATGCTTATAAATGGTGCCATGCAGTCGATAACACCATGATGGAGTAATGCGGATCCGTAATTTCACTCTTTTTCTGTGTTTCATAATTTTCCGTTTCGTTCCGGGCTCCTGCTCCTGTGTCAAACGGAATCACCATATTTGCTTAAATAAACCGTTGGGCACATAAACCTTGTGATCATATCACCTTTCTTGGGTCTGCTTTTCATCATTATCAGTAGTGGGAGAGGTGGGGCAAATATATTTTATGTCATGGCTATAATAATCCTCTCTGTCGACAGCAGGGATCAGTAAACCACTTGCACTGTGGCAAATATACAGTAAAATATTGTAAGTTATTCCCCTCCAATCCCTCGCAGGGGGGCAGGGGGATTTTTTTGTGTCCATTATGACCTGATCTTGAGTTCTAGCAACACATAAATAATTTATTTTATTTTACTCTAACAGGTACACAAACAACACAGATAAATGCTGCTTATGGTATTGCATCATAAAATGTGCTGTTAGTGGCTGATCATCGATACACTTGCTCCATTTTACATATCGATGTGCACTCTTTCTTTCTCATTCCCTTCATCTCCCTTTTCCGTCTCAGAGAGATGAGAATTCCTGATTTATACCTCCTTTATCACCCATCTTCAGTCCCTCCGGTATATCTGTGCCCATGGGACTTGAAGAATGATGCCAAGCAGTTTGACAGCTACAAATACAAAGCCACAAAAATATGTTGTCCCTTCCAGAGGTAGCTGGCTAGAATTCCTCAGTGAAAGCGACACATTAACATTTGTGCTTCGGCCTACACAACAAGGTAATGTTATTTTAAAAATCGCATCGTATAGGATTCCCCATTGGAGTTTCATTATCACTTATTTCCAAGGCAACAGCAACAGAAGAAAAATGGGGAGAGACATCTCCATTGTTGTCTTCAAGGATTATTGATACCGTCTTGGGTGCTTTTCCTATTATGTTGTACGTGATTCACATGAATATATATAAATATGTTTTTCTCTTCTATTAATGTGATATTTTATTTAATTCTGCCATGCACTCTTGTCATGTTTGGTAAGATTTTTTTTTTTTTTTTTTTTTAATGCACTCTTGTCCCTAGCCAATCATCCTTTAATTCATGCTAAAATGTGATGGCATAACGAAAGAGCTTTTACCCAACATGTTAAAATGAGAGTTGGTTTGTTCGTCCGAGTGCCTTGCTACCTCGAATTATGTTGTTTTATGCCTGAAAATCTTCCCAGCATACCAAATATTGCTTTTGTTTGTTGATTTTATTTACTTATCGAGAAATGTTGTTTTACTATAGCAGCAGGATGAAAATGTTGGTTCTGCACCATATCAGGTTAACATTGAAGCCAATGTGAATAACACAATACACCCAAAACCGTTTCGTGAAATCTTTAATCATGAATTTGCTTTTGCGCGAATTCTTTTTAATATGAAAACTCCAATTTCGCGCCTGACGGCTTGCATTGGCATGGAATTCTTTTTCTCAGGTCATGTTTGGTAAGTTTAAATGAGGCGCCACCCACCGGGGGTATGATTAAGCATTCATGCTAATTGCTCTGCAATATGGGACTTTCTAAATGACGTATTTCCGCCCCATAATGCTCGCACCCTAGTAACGAAGTAAATCGGAGTGATCTGGACATTTTTCTTGCCTTCCAGATAAGGATTGTAGAATGAAACGACTAAAAAAACTTTTAAAGAAGCCAAAAGTACTTGCATATCTGTGAGAAAGGGGTGTGCCTATGCATGACGAAAACGATGGTGACCTTCCTGATCATCTCGTCCAATGAGTTCATATTGTTGCAGTTGTACAAAGAAAGGAGAGATGCCAATAGTTTAGGAGGTGTATAATGTTGATAGGTACTGTTTAAGTGTCCCATGTATTAAATGCCAGTTCAGCTTTGGGAACGACTAGAGCAACTTCATTGTTTTCTCTCATCTTCGAGTTGCACCACAATTTTTACACATCATTCCCAAAAGCTGCTTGATGTGGTGTTCAGTTGGGTCAGATGTTTCCATATTGGAGGCCATGCCTTCATGGCTAAGAATGAAAGGCGATGCCACTTTATTTTAGGAAAGAGGCCATATATTGACTGGTTTGCAATGTAAAAGGTTGCTATGGCGAAATCCTGAGGAAAAGTACATTGTTTTTAAGAACTACATAGTGGGCGCTGCCTTTCTTGCCAGCTGCACCGGAAGTGATGAAAGGGGGAAGGAGTCGAAGGGTTTTGGCTCAAAGGCCAGATGGACCACCATTTCTGTCTCTCTCTCTCTCTCATGTGAGGTGTTGAGAGGTTTGAGCTCAGAGAGACGACATGCCTACATTTTTCCTGTCTCTTCCGTGAAGCAACCTGGCAATTGAGAGATCAGACGGGTGTGAGTGATGCCCCCAGACATTGCTGGGGCTGGGAGAGTGCTGATGATTGGAATTGCCGACCCACCGCCTTATAGTCAAGAAGAGACCATGAAACTTTTTGCAAACCAGGCCTGAACCGGAATTGTTTATTTCTTTTTTCCTTTACCTTATTACTTCCTCCACCGAATATGGATGGAGGTTATGTTTTCACCCATGTCTGTTTGTCTGTCTGTGTTTTTGTCACTTACAAAATCGAAGGTATATATTTCAAGTATATTCATCAGTCGTGTGCGTTATTCTGTCTGTCTGTTTGTCTGTTTGTATGTCAATTGCCTACAGGTCACAATTTTCAACCGATCTTCACAAAACTTCACCAAATGGTGAGGTTGATCAAAAGCAAGAAGGCTGTTGTTTTGTGGTCAAAAGGTCAACATAGGCCAAAGGTCAACAACTGTATCACATTTCTAAAATCCTCAATTTTCATCCGATTGACTTGAAATTTGAATAGGGATATACATATCGGCTTACCGAATTCAACCATTACTATTTTTGAGATCAACATAGGCCAAAACGTCAACATAGGCCAAAACGTCAACAACCTTTCCAGATTTCTAAAATCCTCAATTTTCATCCGATTGACTTGAAATTAGAATGGGATTTGCATATTTGGTCACCGAAACCAACCACCAATTATATTTGAGGTCAACATTGGCCAGAAGGTCAACATAGGCCTAATTTCTAAAATTGTCAATTTTCATCCGATTGACTTAAAATTTGAAGACGATTTGCACATCAGGTCACTGAATTCAACCCCCAATTCTTTTTGAGGTCAAACGGATGCTCTACTGAGTGCCATTCTACTGTGTTCTCTTTTGCCAAGTGTTGCTGTATGAGTGATTTTTCATTTGTCTGTCTATCTGTCTGTTTGGTTGTTTGTCAATCGCCTACAGGTCACAATTCCAAACCGATCATCATGAAACTTTACCCAGTTGTTGAGGTTGTCGCAACTGAGAAGCCTATTGATTTTGAGATCAAAAGGTCAAAGGTCAACTCCAGTTCAAACTACTAAAATCATCAATTTTCATCTGAAAAATCGTCAATTTTCATCCGATCGACTTAAAAAATTAAACAGCAATTGCGTAGTGCATCACTGAAATGGGAAACCAACTATTTTAAAGTCAAAACTTCAAAGGTCAATTCCAGGTCAATTCCAATTCCTTCTACAATCATCAATTTTCATCTGAAATACAGTCATGTGAAAAAGTAAATACACCCCGTGTAAAGTTTTGACTTTTTCAACATCCTTCAACATACAGCTATTTGATCTTCATTTCAACAATATTGATAGATAAAGATGATATAATATAACAAATATCATGAAACATTTACATTTTGTAGTCCATTGTATAATTTAAATAAAAATAAATCCAAATTTCGTATGTGGAAAAAGTAAGGACACCCTTGGCTCTAATAGGTGGTATTTCCCCCTTTGGCAAAAAACAACCTCAAGTAGGCGTTTCTTATAACTGTCTACCAGTCTCTGACATCGACTGGGAGAAATTTTTGCCCACTCCTCCGTGCAGAATTCTTTCAGCTGTGCGATGTTTGAGGGGTTCTTGCATGCACAGCTCGTTTCAAATCCCCCCACAACATCTCGATGGGATTTAGATCCGGGCTTTGACTTGGCCATTCCAGAACCCTCCATTTCTTTCTTTTCAGCCATTCCTTGGTGGATTTACTGGTATGTTTAGGGTCATTGTCATGCTGCAAGGTCCACCTTCGGTTGAGCTTCAACTTGCAACAGATGGCAACACATTATCCTCAAGCACCCTCTGGTACAATGAAGAATTCATAGTGCATTCTATGATGGTGAGATGCCCAGGCCCTGATGCAGCAAAGCTGCCCCAAACATTTTTTCAGAGTCATTGGAATCTCCCGCGATGAAGCTAACTCCAAGGGCCTTTCACTCACTCACGGCAGGCAGGTTGGTGGTCTTTCCATCTTCTACCGACTCCTCTCTGGCCTTGCCCCCCCCCCCCCCAGCTCTCTCTGGGCTCTGTCCCCCAAATATTCCAACAGGTCACACAAGATCTGCCTGCAACCCTCTTATGGTTAAACTGCCAAAATCAAGACTCTCTGCTAAACTTCACTCCTTCATTCCTCTTTTCTCCCGCCTCTGGAACAAACTCCCTCACTCTCTTCAATCCCACTCCACCCTCAAGGTCTTTAAAACAGCTGTTCACCACCATCTCTTATCTTCCCCCATCCAAAACCTTGATCTTTTCTACCCCTGCTAATTTCACCCCAAATCCACTTTTTTGAAATTTCATCTTCTGTCCTGGAAGTCCTTGGTGTCCTTGTGTTTTATACTTCTCCCACCCCCCCCCCCCCTTCCCATGCCACCTCCCCCCAAGCCCTCTCCCTGCCACACATCTCCCTGCTCTCAAATGTTGTGTTTGTGTGCTTCCCCTTCTCTCCCCATCTTGTCTTCCGCTCCCTCTTTTTATATATTTTGTTTGTCTGGCTGATTTGTTTGTGAAATAAATGTTAGCTCTTTCACGAGCCTCGATTCAGTAAACAAAAAAAAACAAAAAAAACCCCCCATAATATTTCCACCACCATGCTTAACAGTTGGTATCAGGTTCTTGTGGTCAAATGCTGTCTTTGGTTTTCGCCAAACCTGTCTTCTGGTACTGTGGCCAAATAGCTCTACCTTTGACACATCTGTCCAGAGCACATTGTTCCGGAAGTGCTGGTCTTTGCCTAGGTGTTCATTGGCAAACTTTAGTCTTGCCCTGATGTTCTTTCTGGACAGCAAAAGTTTCCTCCTGGCACACCTCCCATGTAGATCAAATTTGTGCAGCCTCTTTCTAATGGTAGACTCGTGCACTTTGACATCAACAGTGGCAAGAGCTACCTGTAGGTCCCGTGATGACATTCTGGGGTTCTTAGAGACTTCTTTCAGCATCTTGCAGTCTGCTATCGGGCTGAACTTGCTGGGGCGGCCTGGCCTGAACAAGTTGGCAGTTGTTTGGAATCTTCTCCACTTGTAGATGATTTTCCGGACAGTCGAATGATTGATTTCAAATTGTTTGGAGATCTTTTTAAATCCCTTCCCAGACTCGTAGGCATCTATAACCTTCTTTCTGAAGGCCTCAGAGAGCTCTTTTGATCTCGGCATGGTGACGCCGCACACTTCAACCACAAAGGGCAAACCAAACTAAATGTCTGAGGTTTAAATAAGACAGGTTCCTCCAAGATCCTCTCTAACGATGTTCTAATCATTTGCACCTGAGCGGGTGTACCTGATTCTAATTTTAGGAATTTGAAGTCGTGATAAATGTAGGGGGTGTACTTACTTTTTCCACATGCGAAATTTGCATTTATGTTTATTTAAATTATACAATGGACTACAAAATGTAAATGTTTCATGATATTTCTTATATTATATCAACTTTATCTATCAATATTGTTGAAATGAAGATCAAATAGCTGTATGTTGAAATATGTTGAAAAAGTCAAAACTTTACATGGGGTGTACTTACTTTTTCACGTGACTGTATAATCAATCTTTATCCGATTGATCCGAGCTTTGATTAAGATCGTCTATTATAATCTTAACGAAATGGACAATTTGATGTATCCATGTCAACTTTGGGGGTGGGGGAGGGGGTGGATTTTGTAACTATCTTGCTCTGCACAACCTCTTTCTTGTTTTATTAATCCCAATTCCAAATCTCTTCATTTTTCCCCACCTTTCCCCCACTTGTGTGTGCATCATTAACAGATGGTCGTTCGTGTGATCTGGATGTACATCGGAACATTTCCTCATTTTATCTAACAGACATTTTCATCCCCGATCCCATACTACTTTTTTTTTTTTGGCTGTGAACAGGATATCTCAAAAAGTTGTGGATGCATTCAGACGAAATTTGGTGGAGAGCTTGGGTATGCGACAAGGACGAAATGATTCGATTTTGGACAAGATCCAGATACGGATCTGTATCCGAGAATTTTTTAAAGTGATTCTTCACTATTGAAATACAACAAACAACAACAGGCATTTTAAGGCCATTTTCCCTGCTAGAGTGGGGATTTTAAGGCCATTTTCCCTGCTTCTTCTTCCACAATCTTTAGCCAGGTCTTTCTCGGTCTTCCCCGTCCTCTACTTCCTTCTACATTCATTTCCATCACTCTTCTCAACCAGTTACTTTCATCCTTCCTCAACACATGACCAAACCATCTCAACCTGGTCCTCTTCACAGCATCAATCACAGGCTCTATTCCCATCATCTTTCGCAATTCATCATTTGTCTTCCTCTCTCTCAACGATACTCCGCACATCCACCGAACCATTCGCATTTCCACCCTTTCCAGCCTTCGTTGCTGCTCTACGTTCATTACGCATGTCTCGCTCCCATAAATCATAACACTTCTCACACATGCAGCATACACCTTTCCCTTCAGCTTCAACGACACTCCCCTCCTCGTCAGCACGATTCAGCATTTCCTTCACCACTGAAATATAGGACCAAAACCGATATATAGCATGATATTTAAAAAAAGTTATGCATGACTTATGACAAAACTTGCCGGATGAGTTGGTTAGGTGACAAGAACAAGCCGATTCGATTTTGGTTCAGGTCCGAATCCAGATCCGGCCTCTCAGTGGGATGCAAAATGTAAACTGTTCAGCCTTTTGGAGGTGTACACTCTCCCGAGTGCCGTTCTAGTTTTATGTGGCAGTGGATTAGATGTGGGTTTCCAGGAACGTAACCCACACGTATAACAATGGTTTCCTGTACATTATTTAAAGTGTTATTTTCTCAAGGCTAAATCGATGCTCCTTCCAATACCTCAGGGAGGATAAAACAAATTTGAGTGTTGTTCAAACTGCTCGTGATTAGGATTAAACACAGAGCCAAATTTTTATTGGCATTGGATATTCTGTCATAATGTTGTTAATCATATGAAGAATTATAAAAATGAACAAATTTATTTCAAAATTATACTCAAAATGAATTATTTTCAAGATTAATAATAAAAATACATGAAAGTTATTCTAATGGTGCCTTTTTAAATGGAAGAGATTGATAGAATTTCTATATCGGCATGTTTCCTGGATTAATATTTATATATAATTCACTGTTGCCATTTTAGGGGTATTGTCAGCACAATGTCTATTGGTAACATATTTCGTTCCCTCAAGTCATGTTCAACTTCGAGTGACAATCATTATTTCTTCAAACATCCCTATCCTGCACGGCTTCCCGAAGCTCTGGCAGAGACAGCTTGATTGCAGCCTTTACCCCATCCATCCAGCACAGACAAATTTTGCTTCTTCCTCTTCGTCCATCAACCATACCCAGCATGGTTGATTACTCAAGACTTTGGTTTTCTGCATGCATGATAAGTTTCTGCTTTAATCATCCAATGTTCCTACATCAACCCAATCAAATTGTTAACCGTAACCCATTCATTCATTCATTCATTCATTCACCCATTCATTCATTCTACCTTTATATGTCATTTATATAAATATATAAATATATTATATGAATATAAATGGTATATGAATATATGCTTGTGTGTTTATGTATGTATGTATCTCTATATTTGTAAATGCACGTGCACCGGAACTGTAACGCAAACGGTAACTGTAAGGTGCGCTTCACTTCCGTTGAACTTGGGGCCGGTGAGTGAACTTTGGCGTGGCTCTTCCTTTTGTATGCATTTTCTACACATATCACACATCTTACACACATATCACTATACATACTTCCCTGATATACATGCCTGCTGTTTTTGTAGACTCAGAAGAAGACCTTTGTTGGTCAAAAGCTTGTCGAATTAAAGATCGAAATCCTGAAGCTACGTCCGCATCTGATTTAATCTCCCTATTATTTATTCAATGCAAATGAGACGCCCTGCTCATACTGTGGAGTTTCTACTATTTCTCACAGTTATATATATATATATATATATATATATATATATATATATATATATATATATATATATATATATATATATATATATATATATATATATATATATATATCTCTATATATATATTATATATAATTATAAAATTGAAAGCTTGCGTGTTTGTGTGTAACATTCGATCGGTCCGGGGGCGTGGCTTACCTCTTTGAGAGAGTAGTAATATCCACCATTTTATTAACTCGCATAGCTTTGAGGCCTGTTTTGTAGGCCCGTGGTGTCTTGCTCTCTCTCTCAGTTTTATTTCAAATCAAATTCGATATATCATTTCATTTTTCACAGTCGCTAACATAGTTTTAGACTCGGTTGAAAAAAAACGGGAAGAAAATCCGATGAAAGTTTCCGTTTATAGAACGAAATGAATTCTGAAAGGCTTGTATCTTCAAGGCCATTGAGTCTGTCTCACGCCTTTATCTTCAATCTAACTCGCCATCTGATTTCATTTTTATCGATGGTTTTAGACTCGGTAAAAGAAATAATTGAGAACATTCACGCACACACGGGAAATTGCAGAGATATATTTTAAAAATCGCGCCACGTTGATATACGAAAATACACTGTCTAAAATAACAGGCATACAGTATATATCTTCGTTATTTCATTCAACATTATTACCCGGAAGTAAAATATGTTTCAGGAAATTACCGAGAGATATTTCTTCGATTTTTTTTATTATTTATATGCGCATACACTTTAAATAGGTTTATTTGAAATCTTTAATTTTCACAATGTAATTTATTTGTCATTTGATGATCGGCAAAACGATAGCACAAACACAATACTATTTGCAGGAAGAATGTCGTATCAACCCTCCGACGGTGCTACGGACGCGGACAACGAATCACACCTCACGTCTATGGACGCGAATAGCAGCATCCGCACGAATCAGTCATCAATGATTTTCATTGACGTGCCTGGAGGCACAGGGAAAACGTTTCTTATTAACCTGATTCTCTCTAAAGTGAGAGCGAGTGGAGAAGTTGCCCTTGCGGTGGCCTCATCTGGCATAGCTGCTACCCTCATGCCTGGTGGAAGAACAGCGCACTCAAGGTTCCAAATCCCTCTGACACCGAGGGAAGATGGCGTATGCAACATCGATAAAAATTCCACTATCGCAGACCTCTTTCGAAGTACAAAACTCATCGTGTGGGATGAGTGTCCTATGATCAGGAGAGAGACTTTCGAGGCTGTGGATCGCACGTTGCGTGATGTATGTGACAAAGATGAGCCTTTTGGAGGGATCTTGACGATATGCTGTGGTGATTTCCGTCAACTTCTGCCCGTGGTGAAAAGAGGGTGTGATGCTGACGTTGAGAATGCGTGCATAAAGAAGTCCTACTTATGGCAGAGCTTTGGAATGTTTCACTTGAGAACTAATATGCGACTGACCGACGGAAGTGGGCAGTTTTCAAGATTTTTGCTCGACATCGGCGAGGATAGAATCGAGAAAAATGCGGATGATGAGATAGATTTGCCAGAGGATATACTGCTGACAGCGAGTGGGCTCGATGAGTGCATCGATACCATATATCCATCATTCGCCAATCCGATGGAGGTTTTTTCAGCAAGGTCTATATTAGTGCCCCTCAACGTAATGATGCGAAACATCAATTCAAGATGCATCACAAGGTTCCCTGGTGCTAGCAAGGAGTATGCTGCATTCAACAGTGTGACTGAGGGTACTGATGTGACGCACTTCCCAACGGAATTCCTAGATTCCGTTGAAGTCTCGGGATTGCCGCCGCACAACCTCGAGCTCAAAAAAGGATCCCCTATCATTTTGATGCGGAACTTGGACCCTCCGAAACTTTGCAACGGGACGTGCATGATTGTTGAGGACATGCTTCGAAATATTATAGTTGCGAGGATCATAAGTTCAACGTTTGAAGGCGAAACTGTAATGCTCCCTCGGATCTGACTAAATCTGTCGGAAGCTGAGGATATCCGTTTGCAGCGCTGCCAGTTCCCCATACAATCCTGCTTCGCAATGACGATCCATAAGGCGCAAGGGCAAACTATGGAGAATGTGCTGGTCTACCTGGAGAAACCGGTCTTCCAGCATGGTCAGCTGTATGTGGCGCTCAGTCGAGGGAAGAGGAAAGAGAACGTGCGAGTTTATGTAAATGGAGGATTGTCGACAAAGAACATCGTCATCAGAAGTGTCCTCTGACAACAAAATCGTGGTAGTCCACTAGTCGCGTGTTTTTTCTAAAAAAAAAACTTTAAAAAAACGTGATCGGAGATAAGAGCCTAAATCACGTGTCACAGGTAAGTGATTTAGAACGCTGGAGAGGTGAGCCTTATGGCTTGCTGGCCCAAATAATCTCCCTGATGATGTCCAGCATTCGCTTTAGTTCTATTCTCATATCTATTCTGTAGTGAAATTATACCAAGGTGAACCCAGGGTGTGCTCGCTACAGAAGGGGCGTCTATAAGACCCGGGACAACCGGGGCGCGCGGACACTCCAGCGGAACTCACTGTGACAGAGTCCTGTAGTTTGAATGGTATGTACGCCCCTAAATGCTGCGCTGACTGTCCTCTCTGTTGGACCATTGCTATATTGAATCGACCATTGCTCATGAAATACTCTGATTTTAATGCCTGTTGCATGCATGTATTCTTACAGGATGTACTACAGATCTAAATGATATTAAACCTACCCAGAGGTCAAGTCGTGTCTGAGCTTTATTTTCACGACATTTAATATCATTTAGATCGCCGGAATGGCTGACCACAAGATGATCGTGGTACCGATTCTCGGAGCCGACCCTCAAGCTGAGGGATCAGCATCGGAGTTCACTCACTGGCTCAAAACGCTGGAGAATTACTTTGCTGCTCACGAAACAGAGCCCACCGCAGCGATGAAGCTGTCCGTGTTACAGTCGAAGGTCTATCACACCGTTTTCCGGAACATTTCTCGATTTGGGACGTACGCTACGGCTCTAGTCGAGCTGAAGCGCCTCTACGTAAAGACACGGAGCGCTGTGCATGGCCGGCATCAACTCTCTCAGCGGCGACAGCAACCATCTGAATCGATCGATCGCTTCGCGCAGGAGTTGCGCTACCTGTTGGCAGACTGCGTGCAGGACGTCCGGACCCACGAGCAAGTGCAGGACGACTTGCTCCGAGATTCATTCATCTCCGGAATTAATTCTGGAGTCTTGCGGCTCTGGCTCCTGGAGGTCGCGGATCTGACATTTACAGAGGCACTACGGCTGGCACGCTTATACACAGATGCCCGAGAACAATCCACCGCATATGATCACCCACGAGTCGTGGCGGGGACCTCGCAACTCGCGCGACCGGAGAGGGCTACCGCCGAGGATACGGAGGAGGACCCGACCACTACGGCCGAGTCTCTGGGAGCTCCTGAAGCGGACTCCGCTTCCGGCCTCACTGCTGCCGCCGCTGCCCGGCCACGGCCTGACCGGTATGCAAAATGTTATTTTTGCGGGAATCGGTAGCATCCTCGCTCTGAATGCCCGGCCCGGGAGGCTACATGCCACCTGTGCTCCACCAAGGGCCATTTTGCAAAGGTCTGTAGGAAGGCCGCTCGGGGCACGCGTCCCCGCACGACCTTGAATGGGCTCATCGCGGAGCCAACGGATCGAGCGCCGGACGGGGCGCCTCACTCGGCTTTGAAGAGCCGCTCTCCTTCTCACGGGCCTCTGGCTACACGCCCGACCTTGGTGAGATACACCGGGCCGCCGAAACAAATGGCGCGAACGCGACCGGCCACAGCGCGACCGACCTTGACTGGCGTTCAAACGCCTACTTCAAACAAGCGACATGCTCCTGCTTTGGAAACTCCTCTCGATGTGCGGCAAACGCAGCACGTGACTCGAGCCCCATCTGACGGCGGCTTTTACGAATTACATGCACCCACTTTGGCATATGAATCTGCAGATGGCAGAGATCTTTCTCATGTGACGCGAGCGCCATCTGGCGGCGGCTCTTACGAATTACATGCACCCACTTTGGCATATGAATCTGCAGACGGCAGAGATCTTTCTCACGTGACTCGAGCGCCATCTGGCGGCTGCTCTTACGACCTACACACACCCACTCTGGCAAATGAAACTGCTGATGAGCCAACTGACTTCAATGCTCCTGCTGAGGCCCAACCTGCCGACGCTGCCCGAAGGATTGCAGCCGGCGTGGGATCCACCCGTGAGGCGCGATCTTCTTGCCCAGCCGGTACAATACCTGCCGGGTCTGCCGGCCTTGCGCAGGCCATCATTCCGCTCACGGTCGCGGGCGTTTTTGCGCAAGCTTTGATTGACACGGGGTCCACAGATAGTTTTATCGATCAGCGACTCGTGCATCAACATGGGTGGCCAGTTCTCGGGACAACCCGCCGGATCTTCATGGCCTCTCAGGGACTTCGGTTGAGCACAAAAGGGGCGTGTCGATTGAAACTTGTGATAAAGGGACGCACGTTCCCGGACGTGTATCTCATGGTATTACCGGCTTTATGCGCTGACGTTCTGTTAGGACTTGATTTCCTTAAGCGGCATGGACGTTTGGAAATAGACTTCGGTGGGCCGGACATGCTCACTGTGTGCGCCCTCGCTCAAATGGACATGGAGCCACTCTCACTGTTCCCCAACCTGACCACTGATTGTTGCCATGTAGCCGTCAAATCGCGGCGCTACTCTCGCACGGACGCGCAATTCATTGCGGAAGAAACGGCCCTGCTCTTAAAGGATGGTATTGTTGCGGATATGGGATTTGGCCTCCATCCATATCCGCTTGTAAATATTCCCCTATTTCCCCAATACTCCCCAACTATCCCCAATCCCCCATTCCCTAGTCCCATTGTCTGTAAACAACACTCTGTAGAACCGACCTTCCCCTTCTTCCCCCATTAAATGTCGTGCCCAGGTCCACCGCATCTCACGTAGACAACTTTCGGACATCTTGCTAGTTATTCTTAGTCTATGTCAGTTAAGGACTCGTTTCCATTAATTCTGACTCTTCGTTGCACCAGAATGTGATTGTATGGCACCAGTAGTGAGTTTAGGACCTCCCCATACCCCCTCCCATCTTCCTCATGAAACAATAATAACAACAACAACTACAACCACAGCGGGGGCGGCGCGGCCGCGGTGCGGGGAGTGTGCGTCCTCACACCGGCTTGGTTAGCCGCCATTGCCATGTGCGCCCACGGGGTTACCACGAAGGGGCTGGCTGTCAGCTCCTCGTCAAGGGCGGAGCCCGGTAACCCCCCGCACCCAATAAGAAACAACGGGCCGATTCCATCTGGGGCGGAGCTAACGAGCCGAGGGCGTGTCACTCCCCGCCGGATATACGCGGCGACTTACCGGACGTGACGTCAGATGCGCCTCAGCCACGAAGGAGAAACAGACGCCACCTCCAGCGCGACGAGACCTCCCGCATCTCTGGACCGGACCGGGTCGATTCTGCTCCTGCGCCAAGGTGCACCTTGAGCCTCGACTACCTGCCCTTCCTTGCCATCAATCCCCGTGTGAGTCAGCCTTGTCCTGTTTATCTGTGGTCTGTCGGGGTTACTATAAGACCGTGATTAAGTGCCTACCTTCCTATGCTGTCTCTCTTGTCCTTGTAATCTAACGTTCCGAACTATTATAACCTCCTCTGGAGGTCTTGAGAACTGTACCCCTGGTGTCGTGTCATTTAATCCAGCCGTTGTGTCCTTTCCGTAATTGATTTAGCATAGCGCGACTCGGCCAACGTTCGAGTATAATCGGGTAAACTGTGCAGACGCGGTCATACCAAACCGCTCGGTAAACCAACATCCACAACCGCGTCTGTAACATTTGGTGTCGAGGAGTTGGATTCGGACCTGGGACTAAATTTGTTAGGCCCAAAATTTTGGAACACCAATTGTACCATTAGGGTAACAATTGGTGTTGGGAAGTGGAATTCGATCCGGAGCGCGTTTCACGCGCTCGAAATTATAACGGCAAAATTTGATTTTGTTTTACGAAAATAAAAACCCGAATTTTGAAAGTCGCGCTATGGCAGACCAAGACGGCTGGGTTCCGGTAGTAGGGAGTGAGGCAGGGTCGATCCAGGACCAAAATGAGGGACAAGAGGGGAGCAAAGCAGTGAGGGTAGCAGACGCACGAAATGGCGCCTCGCACATGGCCACGGCGACCACGCCCGCGACCGTGGTAGCGCCGCTGGTGGATTCGAACCTTTTCCTCCTGCAAATGAGGGCCCTTATGGAACAAATGGGTGAGCGATTGGAGGGCCAAATGGGGGTAATGGGGAACCGGATGGATGCTCAGAGTGAGCAATTGGGAGTAATGAGGGACGAAGCGAGGGGTACCGGTGAGGGGTTAGACAAGAAATTTGGGAGGTTAGACAATAATTTTGAGGAGTTAGACAAGAAATTTGGGAAGTTAGACAATAATTTTGAGGGGTTAGACAACGGGATAAAAGAGGTGAGAAATGGGTTAATGGGGGTAGAAAACAGAATGGCCGCTCAAGAGAATCAAATGGAAGGGATGCAAAAGGGGTTTAGGCCATGGGGCATACCATTAAAATCCACTTTTTCGTGCAACAGGAATGGGGATTACTTGATTTATTCATGAAAATCAGCAAAATATTCGTTCCATTCGATATAATAATGTCCCCAATAAATATACCTGCACATTAAAATACAAATAAAGAAAGAATTTCGATAAAAAAAATCAGGTTTAAAATTCGCGGACAAGGTTGTTCACGTGATAAATTCAGCGAATGAGCGCTCCAGATACGTCAGGTGCCGTAATTGGCCAATCACGCAGCTCATACTAAGCTCCGTTCGGTAGCTGACAAACCAAGATGGCGACGCCCATTGCTTCGGCAGTGACAGGAAAACCTGGTCAATTTTCGTCCAAATTTTGCGTGATGCATGTTGTCCATAAAACTAAAAGCAATTTCATTCAATTCAATGATAAAAACTGGGCCCGCTTTGTTGAATTTGCGAGTAAATGGTTGCTCTATGACTGTGTTACGTGGTCCCCTCGGTGAATACCTGGTCTCGGTGACCCCCGGACCGTGAGAGGAACTTCGCCAGAAAGCTGTATTAAATATGCGCTTTCGCCACGCAATCCATATGAATTTCACCCCAGGAGACAACTGACGTTCAAGGATATATTTCAATGGGAATGACCATACAATTGCAATGACACAACCACGGAGATTTTCCCCGAGCAATCAACCATATACAACCATCAACAATTCCCAATTCACAAGCACTTTCCTATGAGTAAGATGGCCATCTTATATACGTGTGTCCCGGTGAGTACTCACGACACCCTTTTGGTCTCGGTCCCGCACAATGTCTCTGGGCCCCTCCTGACCAAGATGATGGTCGCCGTCACCGCACTCGGGCGGTAGAACGAATCCCGGGTGGACGTGTTTCCACCGGGCAGGTATCGTACCAGGCACCGTGGCTGCAGCCCCTCGTGGCCACGCGAAGCGGATACGGTAAAGCAAGCCAAACCCCACGCCGCTTGCAAGGCGCGTTAGGCCCCAACGTGCGACCCGCACGCGTCTGTTTGGACGGTGCCGCGAACGAGGCCAGACGCGGGGTCGAGGCACGGCCCCACGTCAACTTGCCGTCTCCACCGGGCAGGTACACGTCCCGGGGATTCCTCTCGCCAGACAGGCTTCGGATCGGAACGCCGCTTTTCCACGCAGCGCAAGGTCGATCCCACCTTTTGTCGGAGCGGGGCGAGGAAGAAGAATACTCGTCCTTTTCCTCGTGTCTTTTTCTCTTCCGTTTCCGGTCACTTCCGTTTCCGGCCACTCCCTCAGAAGGGCTCCTGACCCTCCAACCACAACAACTACACAACAACTTAATATACTACACACGGATAAGCAAAGACCTGAATGGTAATTCACATACATTCACATAAATATGTAACACTCCCCCCCTTCAAGAAAGAAAGTTTGAACCCAGCGAAAACTTTCGTTGCCGGCCAATTTGGAGAAACAAACCAGATAACTCAACCCTCTGACTTTGACCGTCAGTTTCTTGGGAATGAAGGTTAAGGGGTTGATCAAAGATCCAAAGTTTGGCAACTCGATAGCACTTTTTCCGGGAGGCCAAGCCGAGTATTCACTACATGGATGCCTTTAGGAACGCGGAGTTCATGGTTAGTCCGTGCAGGAAAGTTCTCTACATGGGCGCCTTGAGGAACGTGGAGTTCACGGTTAGTCCGTGCATGAAAGTTCACTACATGGACGCCTTTAGGAACGGCGTTCACGGTTAATTCGTGTAGGAATCTTGGCTCGGCGGCTCCGCCGCCTTCAGTGCTTCAGCTTCTCAGAACTTCCCTAATACTTATGGTGGGACCACTTGTCCCTGTAGTCCCCTGAATAGCGGTCTCCTTCTCGGCCACTACTTTGACAATCCTTCCTTCGGGAGCTGCTGTAACTCAGGGAGCCTCCATAATAATATTGATTGCGGCCACCACCAAAACTACCGCCCAGTTGTCCTCTCCTGTAGACCTCTCGACGCCTACGAAATGCCTTCCCTACTGTTATGGTCCGACCCTCCAAATCCTTGCCATTCCAATTCTTCTCTGCCTCTCTGGCGTCTTTTGTGCTGGCAAACGTGACAAAGCCGAACCCTCTTGACTGTTGCGTTTCCCAGTCTCTTACCAACCGCACTTCCACCAGCGGCCCATATCTGTTGAAGACAGAGGTCAGAACTTCTTCCTCTGTTTTGAAGTTCAGTCCCCCTACAAATAACTTGGCACTTTTGTCGCCATCCCGAGCTGGTGTGGTGTTATTTTCCCTGCTGGGCTCTTTACCAACCCTCTGGTTACCATAAACTTGACCCCCGGCCAAATCATTCCCGATAACCACAGATACACCCTCTACAGGAAGCGTGGCTTGTAAACCGACGGTGACCGGTCCTGACACCAAATCGGACTCCAACTGGATGACCTGAAGGGGAGCACTAACACCGCCCCCGATCCCCTGTAAACGCACACTATCCCCCGTTGCCGTCTCCTTGGACCATGGCAAAATGCCTTCAAGCATTAAAGATTGATGGGCCCCTGTGTCCCTCAATATCCTAACCGGTCTCCGGTTAGTCGAGGCTCCATCCAGTGACACAAACCCCTCTGAAATAAATGGTTGGTAACCCTTTTGATGGCGATTTCTTACGCTAGCCATCGCATTCGGAGTTGTAATAGTCGGACTCCGCTCTGGGTTGTCCCTTTTCATGAGGTAACAACTGGACATCAAGTGTCCAGGTTTCTTGCAAAATGCGCAAGTAGGCCCGGAGGAAAAACTCGGGGTCTGCCTCGGGCCCCCCGAACTATAAGTTTGTCTTGGGCCCGCATCCCTCTGATTTCGAACCGGTGGGGTATCATAGTTGTCCCCATAATCATCTCGAGGCCGCCGCCATGTATGGTCGTTCTCCGCACCTGCTGTTCCCCACCTCCCCTGCGGAGATCTAGGCGAGGAGTTAGGTTCGTGGACCCCTATTCGGTGGGTTAAGGCATAATCATCTGCCATGGTGGCTGCGTCCCACAACTTCGGTACTTTCTTTTCCTGCAGGTACACTTTGATGTCCTCGTGGACACACTGCTGGAATTCCTCCACCAGGATCAAGTCCCGCAATGTTTCGAAGTCTTTCCCGACTCCTTTTGACTCACACCACCGATCAAACATGTTTTCTTTCACTCTGGCAAACTCCACATGGGTCTCACTCTCCCTCTTCCTGGCATTCCTGAATTTTTGCCTGTAAGCTTCCGGAACCAACTCATAGGCTTTGAGGATGTGTTCTTCAGTACCTCATAATCTGCACATTGGTCCATTGGTAGCGCCGAATAAATTTCCTGAGCTTTCCCCACCAGCACACTTTGCACGAGTATGGTCCATGCCTCCTCCGGCCAGTTTAATTGTCGAGCCACTTTCTCAAAGTGTGGAAAAAATTTCGCGACTTCTTTTGCACTGAACGGTGGAACCAGCCTCACATGTCTGCCCACATCCCAGGTTTTCTGGTTAGGTGTCGACCCCGTCAGCAAGGGTGGTGCCTCTCCCCGTTCTCTCATTAACTCCAGCTCCTTGAATTTGATTTCTTGCTGAAGCTCCATGTCACGGTCCTTTAATTCCCTTTCCGCTTTTCTCTCCTCTGCTTCGAGGTCCCTTGCAGCTCTCCTTTCCTCTGCTTGTTCCTTTTCTCTTCTTTCCTGGAGTTCTCTTTCCACTCTCCTTTCCTCGGTTCTTTCTTGTGCTGTTTTCTCTTCCAACCTTTCCTGGAGTTCTCGTTCCACTCTCCTTTCCTCTGCTTTTTTGTCTTCTAACCTTTCCTGGAGTTCTCGTTCCACTCTCCTTTCCTCTGCTTGTTTCTCTTCTCTCCTCGCTTCTGCTTTCCTTTCTTCTTCTTTTAACCTTTCCTGGAGTTCTCGTTCCACTCTCCTTTCCTCCGCTTGTTTCTCTTCCCTCCTCTCTTCTGCTTTCCTTTCTTCTTCTGCTCTTTCCTTTTCTGCTTTCCTTTCTTCTTCTGCTCTTTCCTTTTCTGCTTTCCTTTCTTCTTCTGCTCTTTCCTTTTCTGCTTTCCTTTCTTCTTCTGCTCTTTCCTTTTCTGCTTTCCTTTCTTCTTCTTTAATCCGTTCCTGGCTCCGTAATTGCAACTCCAGTTTCCGGAGCTCAACGTCTTCTGGTTCTTCGGGTAGCCACTCCCAGGCTAACTCGTCCCATGTTCCTAATCCCACCATAGATTGTATCACCGTGGCCTGCAACTCTGCCTTCCTCAAATTAGTTCGGACCTCCAAGTTAAAATGTTTGGCCAATTTCAAGAGGTCCGACTTTAGCAACGCTCGGAACTGTGCCTCACTCGGGGTTACCCCAAAGTTCTGTGCCACAAACGCCATGGTGCCTATCGTTAACACCTGTTAACCTTCACCCAAGACTTTACCCCAATTTCTCAAAAAAAAATATTACCAATTAATAATTAATTAATAATTTTTAATTAATAAAAAATTATTATTTTATTATTTTATACCATTTTAAATCCCGGACGTAGACCCAATTGCGAAACCGCAAATCGTAATTTGGACGAGCCCCCAATTCTGTTACGTGGTCCCCTCGGTGAATACCTGGTCTCGGTGACCCCCGGACCGTGAGAGGAACTTCGCCAGAAAGCTGTATTAAATATGCGCTTTCGCCACGCAATCCATATGAATTTCACCCCAGGAGACAACTGACGTTCAAGGATATATTTCAATGGGAATGACCATACAATTGCAATGACACAACCACGGAGATTTTCCCCGAGCAATCAACCATATACAACCATCAACAATTCCCAATTCACAAGCACTTTCCTATGAGTAAGATGGCCATCTTATATACGTGTGTCCCGGTGAGTACTCACGACACCCTTTTGGTCTCGGTCCCGCACAATGTCTCTGGGCCCCTCCTGACCAAGATGATGGTCGCCGTCACCGCACTCGGGCGGTAGAACGAATCCCGGGTGGACGTGTTTCCACCGGGCAGGTATCGTACCAGGCACCATGGCTGCAGCCCCTCGTGGCCACGCGAAGCGGATACGGTAAAGCAAGCCAAACCCCACGCCGCTTGCAAGGCGCGTTAGGCCCCAACGTGCGACCCGCACGCGTCTGTTTGGACGGTGCCGCGAACGAGGCCAGACGCGGGGTCGAGGCACGGCCCCACGTCAACTTGCCGTCTCCACCGGGCAGGTACACGTCCCGGGGATTCCTCTCGCCAGACAGGCTTCGGATCGGAACGCCGCTTTTCCACGCAGCGCAAGGTCGATCCCACCTTTTGTCGGAGCGGGGCGAGGAAGAAGAATACTCGTCCTTTTCCTCGTGTCTTTTTCTCTTCCGTTTCCGGTCACTTCCGTTTCCGGCCACTCCCTCAGAAGGGCTCCTGACCCTCCAACCACAACAACTACACAACAACTTAATATACTACACACGGATAAGCAAAGACCTGAATGGTAATTCACATACATTCACATAAATATGTAACAACTGTAAAGAACGCGATTTACTGGCCGACTGTGCGGTAAAGCTGGGGCTTGATTTTGCCGATACACAATCCTGCATTGAAGCCAAACCAGAAAATCCCAACATTGGCTACCATTATGATTGTTCACGTCGCTTTTGTGACATCAGTAAAGTGAACAGGCTGAAGGAGAAAAAGACCGAAACATCTACATCTCATGGTAAGTTAATATGATTATGTAGTAATTTTTTTAGTAAGCTTTAAGTTTAGCCAAAAGTTTCAATTGTTCTGCAAACATAGACATGATCATGATGATAGAATCTGATCGTGATGATAGAATTCACATTACATTGCCATATATCATGATCAAATAAATCATCATGCTTGATTCAAGCAAGTTAGTAACAAGTTCCGGAAGATTTGGAGTTGGCCTTAGAAGAGTAGTATCTTCAAATTCAATTGACAAATGTACAGCAGACTCAGCAAGTCATGCATGATGAAATGTACATTTTATGATTTTGTTTATCTATTTCAAGACTACAATTTATAATACAAATCGTACTATTGCAAGCATGCTCTTTTACTTTAGTAATAGTATCATGATATGTGGGGATATTGTGGTTTATGTCATCAGGCTCATGTCACACCTCATTACAGTTTTTAGGATCCACAAAGAATTAAGAAATAATTTTGTACATGTAGACTACACATTTTTACTAAATTGTACGGTAGGTACTTCTTACTGTCCTGTAAATGATGGTAATAAAAAGTATGTTTACCTTGTCGGAGTTGTTTAAAAAACCATGATTTGATATTTGTTACTAAAAAAGACAGATGTTTGCAAAATTTTAAACTCTATAATTATAAACAATAAACACATGTTGAGTTTATTTTTATTTTGTATTTTTGTTTTGTTGTTTTTTTGCGCGGTGGTCATGGTCATTAATATTTTTACTAGCAAAGCGTGTACAAATGTATAACAAGGGATGCACCAATAGATTATTGGGGGGGGGGGGGGGGGACATGGAAGTTTTTTGAAGAAAAAAAACGTCACCTACTATTGAGGCAAAAAAGAAAATTTACTCACTGATCTGAGTAGAAAAACAACAACTGAATATCAATGAAATACATTAGATATGAAAAAACACTTTGCCGTCTTGGTGGCGGAAAAAAAACCCCACTTTGTTTTTAACAGTTCCCGAGAAATCCTTGAAGATGTCGGAGCTATCGACAATTTTTTGTGCACAGTGTGCATGTATACTTTTAAGGTGCAAATGTTTACTTGCACAGTTACTTTGAGTGTGACCGCTATTTTGTCAATGCATGGATGATGCTGCCGGCTTTATTTGTGGCAAATACCAATGTGAGATGGCACAAGTTTTTATTGTTGCATCAAATTGCACGTTCCATCCCATGATATCCTAAAGGCCAAACAAAAATATAATTGTTGTATTATATATATTTTTAAATATATTGTCAGAAAAAATTGGGTATACAAGTAACTGGAAGAAAAAAAATGAAAACAATTGTGTATATTTATGTTTAGACAATAATTCAATGGTTGGTAGGTAGGAAGAAAATAAATACATGTTTCATATTTTAAGTTTTTAAGAAAAAAAGTTAAATTCTAATCACTCAAAATTTGTTTCTTCCTTCTGTTTAATGCAGATGCCGGGACAGACATGTCCAGACATGTCCAGACAGACATACATTATGTATTGAACATGGAAACGAAGCAAAAGTAACAGTACTCTTAAACACTGTTAATCATGCAAGCACTTTCCATGACATGCGTAATGTATACATGTTGTACTGTTTTAAATAAATAAGTTGAAAATGAATCTTCTAAAAAGTAAAAGGAGTCAGCCGTCAACTGCCACTCATTGCCATTCTTCAAATCAAAGAAGATGAACTGATCATAGAAGGTAGAAGTGAGAAGTTAATTTTAAAAAAGTAAAATAAAAATGATTTATTTGCGGCACAACATGTGTTTCAGCTGCGGCGGACCATATTTTCAGATTGGATTCATTTTCAACTTATCGCTATGACTATCTAGATACAAAAATATCATGTTTATTGGTGTATTTTAGTGAAAAGGAGGTCTAGAAACAATATCACAATCAATTTTTTTCATTTTACTCCTCAAACTATCCAGAAATAAAAGAAAATGCAGTAACGTATAGTTGATGAATATATATTTACTTGCATTTTCATCAAGTGCGCGTTAAAAATTAATGAGCACCCCTGGTGTCTGGGGACATGGTGTTTCTTGTTCAGGAGCACATCCCCAACCCATCTATAGCAATTTTAAGTAATCCCCTGCGTTGTTGCACGAAATTGTCAAATTGAGCACATTTTAGCCCTATGCCCCATGGCCTAGTTAGAGGGGTTAGAAAACAGGATGGAAGGCAAATTGAGGGACATGAGGGACCAAGCGGAAAGGGAAGTTAAACAAATGGGGCAGCAGATAGAGGGGGTCAGAATGGGGGTAGAAACCAAACTGGATGCTCACAGGGAGGAAATGGAGCAGATGAGGGTGGCATCTGGGCAGGAGATGCAAGTGATGGGGGAGGAGATCAGAAGAGGAGTGAGTGAGGAGGTCGGAGGAGTGCGCGAGGAGGTGAGGCACTGTAAGGAGCACATGGAGAAGGAGGTGAGAAAGGGGACTGTAAAGTTACAAGGGGGCATAGAGGACCTGACGCAGGAGGTGGAGCAGCTGACGGTGGGACAGACGGAGTTAGTGGAGCAGGTACAAAGGAACACTGCGGTAATAGGAGGGTTAAAAGCGACACAAAATGACCTAAAAAATGACTTGGTAGCGACGAAGAGGGAATGTCAGATGGTACGTGAGGGATTGACAACGAGGTTGGACGAGGTGATAGAGGTAATGGAGACGAAGGACCGGCAGGTGAGGACGCACATGGAAACGGTCAAGGTAGCCTTGGAGGACGAGCTTGAGGAGACGTACCGGGGAATAAAAGAGGTGAAGCAGAAATTAGAAGAAGTGGAAGAAGGGATGAGCGAAATTAAGAAGCGACGGAGAGGGGATAAGAAAGAGATAAAAGAGGAGATAAAAGAATTGGTCCGAAGTTTGTGTTTGGATCGTGATGATGTGCTCATTAACCGGATGAGGGATTCGCAGGTGATGGAGGAGAAGCGAAGAGGAAGAGGACCCGGTGTAAGTGGTGACCAATATGGTCGTGCGTATGATGCGCCAGGGGATTTAAGAAGCTTGGGGGTCGAGATGGACCCGGGTGTTCGTGAGAGGCCGTTGGTGAAGTGTGCGACAGGTCTGGTGTGCGAAAGAGGAGGTGTGCGAGAAAGTCCGACTCTGGGGTGTGTGAGGAAAAAGTGCGTGCCAAGGAGTGAGGGTGCTGGCGAGAGTGAGTCGGTCGTAGCGCGTGTGCGAGGGAGCACATGGAAGCGTGGTGTGGTAAGTGTTACAGAGGGTGTGACGGGAGAGTGTGCGCAGGAGTGTGCGCGAGAAAGGTGTGTGACGGACAGGTGCATGGGGAAAGAGTGCGCTGTCAAAGGCAAGGAAGAATGCACGCCTGTGGTGAGTGTTACAGAGGGTGTGACGGGAGAGTGTGCGCGAGAGAGGTGTGTAACGGACGGGTGCATGAGGAAAGAGTGCGCTGTCAAGAGTAAGGGTGAGTGCGCTGTCAAGAATGGAGGTGAGAGTAGTGAGAGTGACAAGGAGCGTGAGTTGGTTGTGACAGGTGAGAAAGGAAGCACACCTGGAATGGTAGAGCGTGAGTGGGAATGCACGCTGGAATTGGTAGTGAGGCACGTGGTTGGGTGTGCGAATGAGAGCACACCTGTGATTGTCACAGAGGAGGTGACCGAGGAGGGGGCGCGAAGAGGTGTGTTGGTGAGGTGTGCGACCAACGAATGTGTGCCAAAGTGTTCGGTGGTCAGGTGTGTGACCAAGGCTGTGAGTGGAATGAGGGTACCTGGGTGTGTAAGGAAAGGTACGAGGAGCATGGGAACGGCTGGATGTGTGAGCAAGGAACGGGCTGCGGGGTGTAAGCATGCAGGTGAAGCATCGACGTTAAACGGGTTAGCGGTTAGAGCGACTTTTAGCCGAATCGGGCCCTCGGTGCGTGCTGGGCCTCGCTTTGAACGGCCGCGTCCGTGCTCCACTAGGCGGAGCGGGCGGCTGGAAAGGAAGGGTCGTCATGGCGACCACTTTTTGTTGAGGCATTCCGGCAGGTCGAGATCGAGCCATGGGATGGCTCCATGCCGAGGTGGTGCGTGGGATCTCGGCCCGGGTAAGCCCCCGTCCCTGCACCGAGTGCCGGACGCATCCAGCCGCTGGCACAGAACAACCCGCATTCATGGCTTGGCTTTACGAAGCCGGGCTTTGGACAGGAATTGGCGCACCGAGAGGCATTAGTGAGTAGACTGGGTGATGAGGTTAGTGTTTTGGACCCAAAATTAGAGAAAAACAAAAATTTGATGATTGGCAAGGGATTGGCAGTAGTGATTGGCAGATGATGGGTAGTGATTGGCAAATTTTTAATTTGTTGAAATTTGATGTGCAAAATTGGTAGTGGGAGATGCCCGATGTGGTGGGATGGCAACTCTGTCACCCCTCACAAAAGTGGGGGCAAATGCGCAATAGCTTATGGGGTGTATGGCAGTGAAAACTAGCCCGGGTGGGTTAGGATATTGATAGGGCCCTAGAAGATGACATTAGGTGACGTTAAGGTTAGTTAGTGACTGATACCTGTAGTGGGGACGCAGGTAGTGTAGTGTGGATTATAATGACGAGGGAGCGCAATAGTTTAAAGGGGCGACTGGGAAGCGCAAGTTTCAGAGGGGAGTAGTTAGATGAGATGATGCCGTGTGTGTGAGAACTGGACAGGTGTGTGGAGCAGTGGATGAGTAGTGAGTGTTGTGGATCAGCGCGAATGCGCTTGGGGAGAGAAGGGTGCAGGTGGCACCAGGTGTGAGAGCACAGGTGTGCAGGTACAGGTGTGTGGGGAGAGTTGGAGTAAGTGGTACGGAGTGGTGTGCATGGTGCGAAGGTGTGGATGGGGGAAGAGTGGACCCCTTTCACGAGTACCCGGGGCGGGTAGTGTAAGTGTTAGGTAGAGGGTATAGGTAAATTGTGGTTGGATATTGGCATTTGTGGTGCGGTTGCAGAATGGTATTGCGGATGGGTGCATTAGTGTTGTGGAAATGGCTGGGCGTGTAGCCTGTTAGTGTGTGTAGTTGGTTGGGCACTCCACCACTGTGAGGATGTCGGCCAGGTGAGGCCGCAGGTGGGCTCTGGGAGCCGTTAGTGTCAGTGGGGCCCGAGGATCCGGAGGACGGACCCGGGTAGCCCAGAGCCAGAGAGGGCACCGAGTGGGGAGAGCGCCAGAGGGCCTTCCCCAGGTAGTTAGGTTAGGGTAAGGAGCAGGTAAGCTCGGAGGCAACTGCAGTGGTGGAGGTGTGCAGGTGGGTAGACCCGCTGGGAGAGGTACACGCCACAGCCCAGAAATTGTGCGAGGGCACCGGGAGATGAATCGGGGGAGTGAGACCCCAAATTGAAAAGCACCACAGTTTGGTCAATGGGAATTGGTTTTTAGAACCCATCGTGTAAGTTGGCCAATGGTTTGGCAGGAGAAAGACCCCGGGTAATGTAAAGTTGTTAAAGTCATTTAGGAAATAGTTAGGATTGATGAACCTGTCGCACCATACGCAGCCACTTACCTGTGGTGATGATGATGACTCCACACCTGTGTTTCTTTGTTCTGTGTGCAGGAAAGGAGAATTGCTGTTGGATTTGTGAGATGCATCACGACGTGGATGAGACATTGGGGTGATTCCATCTCTCCCTCCTTAGGAGGGACTGATGATGAATTGGTAATGGCAAATTATGATGTTGAGTTGGAGATGGCAAATTTTGATGAGAGTTGAAAATGGCAAATTTGATTGGTTAGGAGGGAGAGAAGACGAATTTGGTTTATGGGAGGAACGGGGAAGACAGTAGGGACGTTTGTTGATTTGTAAAGTAGATGTTTATGGGTAGTGTTGTGTTTTGTGGATACAGTAAGGGGTAAGGGAGGGGCCATGTAGGTTACCTGGTGGGGGGGGGGCGTACGGTAGGAACGTACCTGTCTCACCTGGTTCCCATGTGCCCCCAGTGTGCATCACCTTGTATTGCGTGCACTTTTGCGCCCTTGCCACCTTACTCACTTGTTTTCTTCTTTTGTCTCCCACCTCCGAGGATCTGGTTTTGGGGCAGAGAGAGAGGAGAGAGAGGTGCTGGCTCCGCAGTTGTGGGCCTGCACTTTCGCTGCTTGCTGCCGGGATCGATACACCATATGGACCGCAATGTTTGTGGCCACCCACAATGGACCGCAGTTCTTTTGCGGCCAAGCACCACCCGTGGATGGACCTATGGGTCAACGTGGCACCTATGCCATACAGGTGAACCACTTTTAGTTGGCCCCCTGACGGCCACAATACAGAAATGGACGCGGTTGGCGCCTTTCTTTATTTTTAAAGAAGCCAGAAGGCCAAGTGCACCACATGAAGGCAAGACCAGCGGCAGAACATCGGCCGGCTGCGACACCACACCATGATTATTAAACATTTTATTGGTGCACCGGATGGTGCTGACTGTGTGATGGGGTGGTGCTTTTGGTGCTTGGAAGGGGTGCTCTGCACATTATTAAAGGCCGTAAGGCCACAGAGCACTGGTGGGTTGGTGTATCGATGCTGGCATGCGTGCTCTCTCTATGCATAACATCTGCATGTGTTCCTCCGAAAACAGGTCCTGGATCGTAGTGTAAATATCAGTGTAGTATTGTAAATAATGCTCCCTACCGGCTGTATGTTTAGTTTCGAATTATTTCCGCGATTCGGTTATCCTGTGGGTGTGTTTCTGTGAGGAGAAGGGTGCAATGTCGCAGGGGGACATATTTACTCAATTGTGAACATCTGTAAAACTGTCGCACTCAGGGTAGAGTTAATAGTAGAGGGAACTACATCTGAGTGCCACACTAACGTAGGTAAAAATTTATCGGGTCGGGACGCCCCGAGGGTAGAGAAGGGTGCAATGTTGCGGATATGGGATTTGGCCTCCATCCATATCCGCTTGTAAATATTCCCCTATTTCCCCAATACTCCCCAACTATCCCCAATCCCCCATTCCCTAGTCCCATTGTCTGTAAACAACACTCTGTAGAACCGACCTTCCCCTTCTTCCCCCATTAAATGTCGTGCCCAGGTCCACCGCATCTCACGTAGACAACTTTCGGACATCTTGCTAGTTATTCTTAGTCTATGTCAGTTAAGGACTCGTTTCCATTAATTCTGACTCTTCGTTGCACCAGAATGTGATTGTATGGCACCAGTAGTGAGTTTAGGACCTCCCCATACCTCCTCCCATCTTCCTCATGAAACAATAACAACAACAACAACTACAACCACAGCGGGGGCGGCGCGGCCGCGGTGCGGGGAGTGTGCGTCCTCACACCGGCTTGGTTAGCCGCCATTGCCATGTGCGCCCACGGGGTTACCACGAAGGGGCTGGCTGTCAGCTCCTCGTCAAGGGCGGAGCCCGGTAACCCCCCGCACCCAATAAGAAACAACGGGCCGATTCCATCTGGGGCGGAGCTAACGAGCCGAGGGCGTGTCACTCCCCGCCGGATATACGCGGCGACTTACCGGACGTGACGTCAGATGCGCCTCAGCCACGAAGGAGAAACAGACGCCACCTCCAGCGCGACGAGACCTCCCGCATCTCTGGACCGGACCAGGTCGATTCTGCCCCTGCGCCAAGGTGCACCTTGAGCCTCGACTACCTGCCCTTCCTTGCCATCAATCCCCGTGTGAGTCAGCCTTGTCCTGTTTATCTGTGGTCTGTCGGGGTTACTATAAGACCGTGATTAAGTGCCTACCTTCCTATGCTGTCTCTCTTGTCCTTGTAATCTAACGTTCCGAACTATTATAACCTCCTCCGGAGGTCTTGAGAACTGTACCCCTGGTGTCGTGTCATTTAATCCAGCCGTTGTGTCCTTTCCGTAATTGATTTAGCATAGCGCGACTCGGCCAACGTTCGAGTATAATCGGGTAAACTGTGCAGACGCGGTCATACCAAACCGCTCGGTAAACCAACATCCACAACCGCGTCTGTAACAGTATTATAGAACACAGTAGGTCACCGTGGCGGGCCCAAGTCTTAGTGGTGCGGAGTGAGGCCCACCGCCGGCGCATGGTAATCGACTATTCGCAGACGATTAATCGTTTTACACAGCTGGATACCTACCCATTACCGGGGATGGACGCCCTGGTACGCCAGGTGGCCCTGTATTCCGTTTATAGCACTCTCGATCTGCGTAGTGCGTATCATCAAGTCCCCATCTCTAGGGCTGATCGCGTCTTTACAGCCTTTGAATCGGGTCAGCGGTTGTACCAGTTCACGAGACTTCCCTTTGGGGTAACTAACGGAGTCGCTTGTTTTCAGAGGGCTATGGATGACCTCGTTGCGAAGGAGAATTTGACCGATGTCTTTGTCTATCTGGACAATCTTACGGTTTGTGGGTATGACCAGGAGCATCACGACGCTAATCTGAAACGCTTCCTTGAGGTCGCGCGGAAATATCGCCTAACCATGAATGCGGCTAAGTGTCGATACTCTCTACGCATGGTAGACCTTTTGGGGTACACCGTGACCCATGGCTCCATCTCTCCGGATAAGGAGCGTCTGCGCCCTTTGCTCGATATGGCTCCGCCTAGCGATCGGGCTTCGCTGAAACGCGCTCTAGGGCTGTTCACCCACTACTCAAAGTGGGTGCAAAATTTCTCCGCGAAGCTCCGCCCCCTCATGGCCTGCGACACTTTCCCCATGGGCCCGGCCGCCCTGGCGGCCTTCGAGGGCCTTAAAGTCGACATCGCTGGCGCCGCTGTCGCGACGATTGACGAGAGTGCCTCTTTCGTTTTGGAGAGTGATGCCTTGGATCATGCGATAGCGGCGACTCTCTCCCAAGGAGGCCGCCCTGTGGCTTTCTTCTCGCGGACTCTCACCTCCGCCGAGCAGAGGCATTCGTCTGTCGAAAAGGAAGCGTACGTGATCGTCGAATCAATTCGGCGATGGCGGCCGTATCTGCTTGGGCGGAGTTTCCAAATCATCACGGACCAACAGAGTGTTGCGTTTATGTACGACACCTTACATGCTCAGCGCATTAAGAATGAGAAAATCACCCGTTGGCGTATCGAACTCGCCGACTTCTGCTACACCATCAAATACCGCCCGGGGAAGGATAACCTGGTCGCTGATGCCTTATCGAGGCCGGCCACTTGCGCGGGGGTTGTAACTTTGGAGGGGCTGCGCACTTTGCACGGCACTATGTGTCATCCCGGGGTAACGCGCTTCGCGCATTTTGTGCGCGAGGGCAATCTGCCGTACTCGATTGAGGACATCCGCCGCATCTGCCGTGATTGCACGATCTGTGCGGAACTCAAACCGCGTTTTTATAACCCTCCTATGGGGACACTCGTTAGGGCTACTAGACCGTGGGAGCGCTTGGCGATGGACTTCAAAGGGCCGCTGCCAATGTCGAGCCACTCTCGCTATCTGCTCACTATCGTCGATGAGTATTCCCGATTCCCCTTTGCTTACACGTGCGGGGATATGTCGGCTGCCACGGTTATTCGGTGCCTGCAGAATTTGTTTTCTATGTTCGGGTATCCGGCCTACGTGCATACCGATCGGGGTGCGGTGTTCCTGTCCCAGGAGGTGAGGGGCTACTTGCTCCAGCATAATGTCGCTTCGAGCTACACCACCCCGTACCGGCCCCAAGCGAATGGGCAGATCGAACGCTTTAATGGGATTATATGGAGGGCCGTCATGCTAAGCCTTCGGACCCTCGGCCGAGGCCTCAATAAATGGGCGTGGTCACTACCTGCCGCTCTAAACTCGATCCGGGCTCTCCTATGTACTGCCACCAACCAGACTCCTCACGAACGACTGTTCCACCACCCTAGAAGCTCCGGCAGTATCCAATCTTTACCCAGCTGGCTCGCTGAACCGGGGCCCGCCTATCTCAAACGAGCGGTTCGCGCTAGCAAGTACGACCCCCTTGTTGACAAGGTGCAGGTCCTCCAGGCTAATCCCGAGCATGCTCGCGTGTTAACGGCGGATGGCCGCGAGTCTACTGTCTCCGTACGCCATCTCGCCCCATGTGGGGACGACGACAGGGATATCGATGAACCCGTCTACGAGTCTATGGACTCTACCGAAGCTTCCCCTATGGAACTACCACCGTTACTCCCGTCGTCCCCCACTCCCGTGCCCGAAGGCGCAGGGGCGCCCCCTCCGACTCCCACCTCCGGCGGCTATTCCGACGCGGGGGACTCCGGGCTTGGGGACGCCGTGCCCGGTAGATTCCGAACACGAACTGGCAGGGAAGTTCGCCGCCCCGACTGCTACGGGTGGACCGACTGACGTGGATTGACGTGACCCATTCGTTTATTGCTGATGCTTGCTTGCAACCTGCCGAGCGGCAGTATAGTTCTAACGGCGGGGAGAATGTAGTGAAATTATACCAAGGTGAACCCAGGGTGTGCTCGCTACAGAAGGGGCGTCTATAAGACCCGGGACAACCGGGGCGCGCGTACACTCCAGCGGAACTCACTGTGACATAGTCCTGTAGTTTGAATGGTATGTACGCCCCTAAATGCTGCGCTGACTGTCCTCTCTGTTGGACCATTGCTATATTGAATCGACCATTGCCATCATCTGTTGGACCATCATGAAATACTCTGATTTTAATGCCTGTTGCATGCATGTATTCTTACAGGATGTACTACAGATCTAAATGATATAAACCTACCCAGAGGTCAAGTCGTGTCTGAGCTTGATTTTCACGACATATTCAAACTGACATTGACCCAACGGGTCATGGGTCGTCTTGTATATATATATATATATATATATATATATATATATATATATATATATGTATATATATATATATATATATATATATATATATATATATATATATATATATATATAATATATATATCGAGGGTAGAAAAAATCATGGTCTTTGATTGGGGATGATCTGAGACGATGGTGAACAGCTGTCTTGAAGACCTGAACAGGAGCATGAGATTGAAGAGAATATGGAAGTTCGTTCCACATGGAGGAGAAAAAAGAGTAACAATTGATCGGAGGTGAGCAGTGATCCTGGGTTTAGGTAGTTTCATCAGGAGGGCGTTGATGGTGGACTGTATGTGCCCTGCAGAAACTTGGGAGCAGGGGTGACAAAGCATGGAAAGAGCAGAGGGTGCAAGACCAGAAATGAGGTGGAAGAAGACAGAGACCACCGACCTGTCTCCGATGGCGAAGTGATAGGCCCATAATAGACTCGGCTTCATTGCGGAAGATTCCAATCATCTTACTGTAAAGGCCTTGGTTTCCAGGGCATCAAGCAACAAGCAGGGGAGTCAGCCCCACAACTTTGTTATTTATTTATTTAGATACACCTTTCCATCAATGCTATCGACATACAATCAAATGCTACTGATGATCAAATGGTTGTTAAACTGAGAGTCCCATCTGCCAACATTAGTTCAGCTATCACCAGCATTTTTGTCAAATTCCAAATTCTTGCCCTAACCTATAACGGGCATTGCATCAGTGGCACAGCTCTCAGTCAATGATACTACCTTACATCCTTGTGCTGCATACAAAAGAAGACCATTACTGCTACCAATACACAACATTGAATTATACACAAAGAATTAAGTTAAGCACCCCCCCCGTTTTTTACAACCTCGCACATTACAAGTTTGTTGTCGTCAAAACAGTGTAATATACCCATGATATAGCTATATTTTCTGGAGAAGTGATAGTATGGTCACATAAAAACATAACAATCATGCCGTTTTCAATATTTTATTCTGAATAATTTAAGGTGAAATTTTTTGGGAATTTTAGGCATATTTTCACCTCAATTTAAGTATGGAGCTATAGGTCCATCACGGACAGTGTGGATGACGTTTATGTTTTCAAACGTACAGTCATTGTTCTGAGAAGACCTCTAGCGATCTTTGCGTCAATAACGTGTGTAGGACCCGTGTGCTGGAGTGTGTGCTGGAGCAAGGTGCTGTGACAACCATCCCCTGGCCTGCGTACAGTCCTGACCTGAACCCCCTCGAGCACGTTTGGGACATGTTGGGACGACAAATTGCGAAGATGGTCCCTCCAATAGCCAATCTGGATGAATTGGAACGTGCATTACATCGGGAATGGAACAACCTGCCACAGCAACGCATACGACGGCTTACAGGGTCTATGAGACGTAGGGTTGAGTCAGTGATCCGATCACGTGGGTCCTACACACGTTATTGACGCAAAGATCGCTAGAGGTCTTCTCAGAACAATGACTGTACGTTAGAAAACATAAACGTCATCCACACTGTCCGTGATGGACCTATAGCTCCATACTTAAATTGAGGTGAAAATATGCCTAAAATTCCCAAAAAATTTCACCTTAAATTATTCAGAATAAAATATTGAAAACGGCATGATTGTTATGTTTTTATGTGACCATAATATCACTTCTCCAGAAAATATAGCAATATCATGGGTATATTACACTGTTTTGACGACAACAAACTTGTAATGTGCGAGGTTGTAAAAAAACGGGGGGGGGTGCTTAACTTAATTCTTTGTGTATAGTTATTTATTTAGCTACACTTTTCCATCTCTGCAACTGCAATACCGCCTTTAATTATTTATATTTGTTAATTTAATTTTATTAATTATTAATTTCTTATTTATTAATTTATTGTTTATTACTTTAATTATTTATTTATATACATTATACCATTCATTCTTCTACCTACGTGTTGAATTATTTATTTATATACACTTGACCATCTGCACTGCTAACACAACTGATTTATTTCAATTATTTATATACATTTATGCATGCTTGTATTTCAATGTAAAATCTACATGTCCAATGTTATGGTGTGGTTGGAAGCTGTGTCCTCTGACTTGAATCCTTGTTATTAATAAATGACCTGCAATGACACACAATTACGATCACCGAATCAATCCTTAACTTCATGTATCGAGGCTTCATATTAACGCGATATGTACTGTATATTAATGCACAAATTGCACCAATCTACAAGTCTCGTTGCTTCTTATTTGCTTTCATAATAAAATGCTTGCAAGACAGACCTTATCGAACATTTAAAATGTGCCCTTGTTTGCATCGAACATTTTGTCTGACAGTCACTTTTGATGAAAGACAGCAAAACCATTTTTCTTTCACTGCCCTCCATAGTTTTCTGGATGATTGAAATAGAATGCCTTTTCGAACAAACATCCTGACAGTCATTTTGTGCATTGGATACATTTTTTTAAATGCTTGGAGCGGTCTCCTGAATGGCAATTCAGCATGTTTTGGATCACAGATTTTACTGTTTGGGGTTTTTAAAAAACAAAAAAAACGACTATATTTATCTATTCTGTATCATAAATCTCATAAATGTCAATTGCATTGACCGGGTCATTTACCATGCAAGTCGCCCTTTAATTTCCCTCTGGTACTAATGAATTCCAGTGACCATTGATATTCAATTAAACTTTTCAATAACATTTTATTTCTCCAAAGCCTCTATTCTTGCAGAATTTCCTAAAGCATAAAATTACCATTGATGTTTAAGGCAGTGAGTTATTTATGCTACTCGGGGGCCCGTTGGTCCATTGGACCAAATTTTCATTGATCTTCACCGCCTTGTAGCATACCTGCCTGTCGGACTCGGGGTCCTTTGAGTCTTTGGAGTCTTTTGAGTGCTCGGGGACTTTTGGCTCTTTTGAGTCTTCAGAGTCTTTTGGGTCTTCAGAGTATTTTTGCTCCTCCAGGACTTTTGCGTCATCTGGGTCTTTTGGGTCTTGTGTGTCTTTTGGGTCTTTTGAGTCCTCGGGAACTTTTGGGTCTTCGGGGTCTTTTAGGATTTTGTGGTCTTAAGGATCTTGGGGGGTCTTAAAGGATATTCAAAGGTCGAAGGGGTCTCAGCAATCTAAAGAGTTAAAAGGTACATTGCAATAGTAGCCTAGTCAAAAAATCTGAAAATGTGCCTTTATAGAATGATTGAGGCATTTTTGAGTAAAAGCAAACAAACCACTTTTTCTGGGGTAGTTTTTCATGCTGAATATGAATCTGTTGTTTGCCAAGCCCAAAAATGCGTAATTAGGTCACTAATCAAGGTCAAAGGTCAATGAGTGCAAAATTCAATTTTTTTGAAAAAATGCTTTATTTTACATCCCCTATCTGTACATTTCAATTATTTTACAATATTTTGTCTAGTAAGGTTGCTAAAGCTTTTCAAAATCTTATTTTTAAAGGAAAACGTGAGGACACATCTATGCTCATTTGCCTTTATCTCTGTAAGGGGCGACAATTAGTTTTTGCGTAATTTGCTTGCAGTTTAACCTCTAAATGCACAATGGGGCAGAGTTTTTATGCTCCTATTGATGGTCTAGAGATAGATTTTATAAAGACAGAATCTAAATGTCACCGGTAAACAACATAGGTCAAAGGTCAATGAGTGCGAAAGTCTTGCAATGACGTAACAGTTACTTGCACTTGAAACCATCCCTTTCACTCAACAGTGAAAGTGGCTTCATCTTTCTGACCCCAATGCATTTGCCATGTTTGTCAAATCATTTCCATTCAGACAGAGCAGGGTGTTCTTCAATAGACCCTTAATGATGAAGAATGAATCTAATAGCCTAGCATAAGCCATCTAGTTCGTACCCTAGGCATCAGGCATTAAACATTTCAGGAGTACAGGTAAGGGTCTTTTTAAGATTGTTAAAAAATGAAATATAAAATCAAATGAAAGTAAAGGAATGCATTCTTCTTTGGTGAGATACATGTACATACAAATGTGTAATGTATGCTTGACATCTCACATCATAGGCAGGCCTACATACATGTACATTTACCTAACAGTAGCAAAAAGACAGGCAGGGCATGGGCATTGACGATGAGTGCCTAATGCATCTACCACTAATGAATTAGTGATATCGGTTAGATGTTTTGTCTTGAAGAAGCTTTACTTTGTGTCTGAGAATAAGATTAAAACCCGGGCCAACACTGCCTGCGCTTATTCGATCATTTAAGGGCTGTTGCAGTATATCATACAACGTTGTAGTTTTCATGGTCAGAACATGCGTGCCTGGTGCTTAGTTTGGTTTCTGTTTCTCCCCTCAGGCCAACCATGGAACCTATTGCCAGCCTCAAGCGACAGCGTGAGGATGTGTCGTTTGAACTTTGTATCATTTGTCAGGGAACTAGCCAGGTCAAAGATACGATTTTCAACCAGACAAACCAGGGTATTGCTGCCATCAGAGAGGCGACCGAGCTCCGATGCAAACTTAGACACTATGAATTTCGATCAGCCGTGGACAGGCTTTCGACTCTCTTTGCAGAGCCTCCAGAAAGTCTCCCCAAACTTAAATGGCATAAGCTATGTTACTCTGCATACACACACAAGGGGAAAATAAATGCTAAGCTAGCCAAGGAACAATCGAAAAACGAAAAAGATCCTGAAAGAAAGAGTGTTTCGGCTGAAGCATGTCCGTTTTTACGCAGTAGTACTACTAAGATGAACTGGACATTGTGTATGTTCTGCCAGAACTTTGACAAGAAGCAGAAGACAAGTCGTGTCACAACCTTCAAAATGAGTAATGAAATTACGGAAAAAGCTAAATTTGTACATAACATCTTAGTCCGTACTGCAAATGAGAATGATTTAATCTCAGCTGAGGCATGTTACCATGTTAACTGTCTTAGTAAATTCTTTAGGGATGTCAAAAGGGCGGAAACTGAAAGCAAATCAGCAGACATGGCGATATCATGGTTGTGTCAAGAGCTGCGTCACTCTGCTGAGAAAGGGCACGTATTTGAACTATCTGCAGTGTTCGAGAGGTACAAAGAGTTAGCCAGTGAGTGCGACGGCACAATTCCTACATCGTATCTTAGTAGACTGGGGACTTTTAAAGAAACTTTGTCGAATTGCATTGGGGACATTTATGAATTTCTTGTGCTAAGAAATTTGGCGCCTTCAGAGAAACAAACTTTGCTTCTTCCACGACATTTCAGTCACATACCTCTTTCAGAAATGGTGTGCGGTCAGAACAGTGCAGACTATATTCCCATATTTAGACAACAGGATGATCATTTTCTGTCTTTAGTGCACGTTGCTCTGCAACTCCGCAGTGATATCATGTCACATCCTGCATTCGAAGGTTGCGATGTAAGCGAAAAAGCAGAGTTGGCAAGTGTACCACCATCTGTACTCATGTTTGTGAATATCTTGCTTGGAGGCCAAAGTAGTGTCGATGCTGAGTTTGACGAAAGTGAGATGTCTGAAACTGGTTGGGTGAAGAAGACAAGGGTCCTTAGCATTGGACAAGACATGGTCTATGGTGTATGTGGAGACAAGAAGGCACCGCCTAAACACGTTGGAATGGGTATGACGCTGCACCAGTCAACTCGATCAAAGAAATTAGTTGAGCTATTCCATAATGCTGGGCACATAATCAGCTATAACCGGGTTCTTAGGTACTAGGACGTGCCCGTACGTGGCGTACCCGTAACCGTACCGTACCCGGTACCGTACCCGTACCGTACCCGTACCCGTGACGTGCCCGTAATGAATATGTACAAAATATAAATATGTATGTACTACAATCGATCGTACCTTACAACAATCAACACAGATTGCAACGTCAAATAAATGAATACGCTCTCAAATGTGCCGTCCAAGGCAGTGTCTGCTCGCCACGTTCAGCATCAGTTCAGCGTCACTATGACTATCCGTAAGTCCGGAAGTGACGTCCTCATTTGACTGTCCGGAAGGTCGCATATCGCAGGAAAGCGAAAGAATCGCAAATTAGTTTTAATTAGTTTTAAAACATCGTTTAACGCCAACATAGCGCCAACATAGTTTGCCGACGGGAAATAAATGAATACGCTCTCAAATGTGCCATCCGAGGCAGAGTCTGTTCGCCACGTTCGGCACACGTGATAGCTCGCTGCTCTCTGATTGGTTGAATCGTTTTTTGGACATAGCTCGGTAACTACTTCTGCGATTAATTTAAAACCTTGAAAAGGCACATCCTCGGGTCCCCAGCAATATACCTGGCAAGTTTAAAGTATATCGGACCCGTGGTTGTCGAGAAACAGCGGTCACAGACAAACACACACACAGACACACACACACACACACACACACACACACACACACACACACACACACACACAGAGATTGCTGGAATTATAGATAGATGACACTGTCATGGCTGAAAACACTCTGAAAGCGCTTGATCAAGAAACTGGGGCAGTTGTTACCAGCAACCTGGTTTCGGGACGATTTGTGCATTTTTCTGGCGACAATATTGACATCAATGACTCTACCCTAGATGGCAAAAATACATTTCACGCTACTCAGTTAGCTGCCTGGCAGAGGGGGCCATCTGCTGAAAGCGGTCTTGGAGACATCAAACCATCCAATACGTCAACGTTGGATATACCAACAGCAGTTGAAAAGATCCAACAACAGCAGTTTCTGACACCATCAAAGAAGGTCACAGAAGATGCTGAAAAGTTCATTTGCCATATCTACAAGGAACCATCTGAGAACTGTAATCAAGCCCGCATTAAACTGTTCAACAAATGCCATGCAACGGAGACCCTACCTCCATCTAGTGATGCAGCAAAGTTCCACATAGAGCGTGCAAACTACCAAAGTTTCATTTGGAGAGAGGCCAGTAATCCAATGACAGATCTGCCACCGCCGACTGATTGTGGATGGAAACTCGTTGATGACAAGTTGTCACCGGTTCTTACAACTTTACCGTCAATTCCAAAGGGATGCCGAGAACTTACTCAGTGTGGTTGCAAGAAAGGTTGCAGTTCTGATAGTTGCTCTTGTCGGAAGTGGGGGAAACAGTTCTGCACTGAGGCCTGCAAGTGCAATGCCAGTGAAACACCATGTCGAAACAGGCCAAAGTAGGGGGGGGGGGGGGGGTCAGAGCTTACACAGTTAAGCTAATTGGCATTCCCCTGGATGGCTCCTCCTTCCAGCCAATCAGTCTGACAGACTGCAATTGATTCAGGATTAATTAAGAATACATGTGATAATGATCAACTGCCTGCACTCCAAACATGTTTGCCATGAAGTGCATTTTGCGCCTTGTGCCATGTAAGTGCACTTTGCGCCTTGTGACCGTTAGCCTTAATTAAGTGGCTAATTAGTCAAATATTGACATTTAGTGTAGAAAACAATCTTGCTATTATATAGGACTCAGGTAAACCACTTCACTGATGGTATTTAAGGCAACAATTCAAGTGAATTAAAACAGTATGTCAAAAAACGAAAAGTTGCTTCATTACGGATATATTCACAAAAATCTGATTTTTTCCCTTCACAATTCCCTTTACTTTCATAATTGTGAAAAGCTGTAGTAACCTTACCAGACAAAATACTGTAAAATAATTGAAATGTACAGATAGGGGATGTAAAATAAAACATTTTTTCAAAAATTTTGAATTTTGCACTCATTGACCTTTGACCTTGATTAGTGACCTAATTACGCATGTTTGGGCTTGGCAAACAACAGATTCGTATTCAGCACGAAAAACTACCCCAGAAAAAGTGGTTTGCTTGCTTTTACTCAAAAATGCCTCATGAATTCACGTTTCCCAGAAATTTGACTAGACTATAGTATGTAATACGTATTTAATAGATGTATGTAATTAATAGACACAAAAAGTATGCCTCACACACACACAACTCATCCATTTATAGTGGATAAATGTATATGCAACAAGGGGGAGGGTGGCACTGTTTGTGGGGGAAAAATAGAATGAAATTTTAAAAAACATTAAACATAAATGAAAGAACTATGCACAGGATGTATTTTTTCATTCTCCACTCGGCCAAGGTAATTTTGCACATCAATAACATGTAGCTCTTTCGGGATATCAACTTGAAAAAAAAACATTTTCACCTGGTCAACGTTTAGAGAAGATTAATGATATCGTTGCAGAATTCCATTGGCGGCCTGTGTTCCTACCACCTGTAGAAAACTTTTGCCCACCTATGGAAAATTATTGGAGTGAACAGTGCTGGGATTTCCTGCAGTGAAATTGGATGTAAATTTGACTTTCATCAACCTGTTATCAGAAGATTGGTCCGCAAACATCAATAAACCAATGATGTTAAAGACAAGCCTCGATCTGGATGAGCAGGTTTTCCCTCTAAAAGAGAAAATGCAGTTCTGATCAGGCTTGTCGGGAGAGTATTCCTTTCGCCACAAGTATAGAGTTGCAACATGAATACAAACTGTCTGGAACCGGCTTTGCCAGTAAACTGATAAGATGCTCTATTCTCACCCCCAAAACATAAAAAAGCCAACTTGGCATGGATCTGGGAATGCATCCTGGAGGAAGATCCACTTTTCTGATGAGTCTATTTCTCCTGCATGTGAATGATGGTAGAACTCTGGCTCGGTGGCAAACCTAGCACAACATATGTACACCCAATAACATTATACAGTCCATCCCATTTGGTGGCAGATCCACAATGGTATGGGGCTGTCTGCCATGTGTTTGTAAACTTGACATTTCCAATGCACAGGGCAGCAGCCTTGGCAGGTGAAAACTTTTGGGACAACCCGAAAGCCGACTTTTGGGACATTTTGGATTGTGTTGTTGTTCCATATTTTGACAACAACCCACTTCTCACAATATCTGTATTCATGGATGACAGTGCCAGACCCCACCGTTCTTATGTACTTTATTTGTATACATAGTCGAGGCTAGTGGAAGAGTTAGTATACTGAACGGATTGGGACATAACAGACAAAAACAGGATGCAAAACAGGCATGCATGGGGTGGACAAGAAGGGTACAGCAGGAAACTCCAAGAAGGGAAAATTGGAAGGAGGAGGGATTTGGGTGGGGTTAATGAGGGTAGAAAAGATCATGGTTTTGGATTGGGGATGATCTGAGATGGTGGATGAACAGTTGTCTTGAAGACCTGGAGGGAAGAATGAGATTGAAGAGGATGTGGAAGTTTATTCCACAGACAGGAAAAAAGAGCAACAAATAAGTAAAGGTGAGCAGTGAACCGGGATGTAGGTAGTTTCATCAGAAGGGGTTGCTGATAGACCTTGCATACAATGCAGAGAGCTGGGTGGTGGGGGAAGCATGGGGGTAGAAGGTGACAGAGCACAGAGAAAGCAGAGGGTGCAAGACCAGAAAGGAGACGGCAGACCACCGATATACCACTGATTTGTCTTTCATGTTAAAATGGTCGGCCCATAGACTCAGCTTAATCACAAGAGATTTCAATGAATGATTGTCTTCATGGCGTCAAGCCGAGCAAATTGTGAGGCAGGGGCACCAACACAGAATCGAGAGCAGTACTCCATCAAGCTGCAGCCTCATAGGTGGATAAGAGAGGTTACTATGATCCAGGAAAATGCAGCTCGTTCTTAACTTTTTTTCCACGTATCTACATTCACGTGAAAAAGTAAGTACACCCCATGTAAAGTTTTGACTTTTCAACATATTTCAACATACAGTTATTTGATCTTCATTTCAACAATATTGATAGATAAAGGTGATATAATATAACAAATATCATGAAACATTTACATTTTGTAGTCCATTGTATAATTTAAATAAACATAAATGCAAATTTTGCATGTGGAAAAAGTAAGTACATCCCTACATTTATCACAACTTCAAATACCTAAAATTAGAATCAGGTGCACCAGCTCAGGTGAAAATGATTAGAACATCGTTAGAGAGGATCTTGGAGGAACCTGTCTTATTTAAACCTCAGACATTTAGTTTGGTTTGCTCTTTGTTGTTGAAGTGTGCGGCGTCACCATGCCTAGATCAAAATAGCTCTCTGAGGCCTTCAGAAAGAAGGTTATAGATGCCTACGAGTCTGGGAAGGGATTTAAAAAGATCTCCAAACAATTTGAAATCAATCATTCGACTGTCCGGAAGATCATCTACAAGTGGAGAAGATTCCAAACAACTGCCAACTTGTTCAGGCCAGGCCGCCCCAGCAAGTTCAGCCCGAGAGCAGACCGCAAGATGCTGAAAGAAGTCTCTAAGAACCCCAGAATGTCATCACGGGACCTACAGGTAGCTCTTGCCACTGTTGATGTCAAAGTGCATGAGTCTACCATAAGAAAGAGGCTGCACAAATTTGATCTACATGGGAGGTGTGCCAGGAGGAAACCTTTGCTGTCCAGAAAGAACATCAGGGCAAGACGAAAGTTTGCCAATGAACCCCTCGGCAATGACCAGCACTTCTGGAACAATGTGCTCTGGACAGATGAGTCAAAGGTAGAGCTATTTGGCCACAGTACCAGAAGATATGTTTGGTGAAAACCAAAGACAGCATTTGACCACAAGAACCTGATACCAACTGTAAAGCACGGTGGTGGAAATATTAGGGTTTGGGGCAGCTTTGCTGCATCAGGGCCTGGGCAGCTAACCATCATAGAATCCACTATGAATTCTTCATTGTACCAAAGGGTGCTTGAGGATAATGTGAGGCCATCTGTCGGAGAGTTGAAGCTCAACCGAAGGTGGACCTTGTAACATGACAATGACCCTAAACATACCAGTAAATCCACCAAGGAATGGCTGAAAAGAAAGAAATGAAGGGTTCTGGAATGGCCAAGTCAAAGCCCGGATCTAAATCCCATCGAGATGTTGTGGGGGGATTTTAAACGAGCTGTGCACGCAAGAAACCCCTCAAACATCGCACAGCTGAAAGAATTCTGCATGGAGGAGTGGGCAAAAATTTCTCCCAGTTGATCTCAGAGACTGGTAGACAGTTATAAGAAACGCCTACTTGAGGTTGTTTCTGCCAAAGGGGGCAATACCACCTATTAGAGCCAAGGGTTTACTTACTTTTTCCACATGCGAAATTTGCATTTATGTTTATTTAAATTATACAATGGACTACAAAATGTAAATGTTTCATGATATTTGTTATATTATATCACCTTTATCTATCAATATTGTTGAAATGAAGATCAAATAGCTGTATGTTGAAATATGTTGAAAAAGTCAAAACTTTACATGGGGTGTACTTACTGTTTCACGTGACTGTATGTATGTAAGTTCTTACATACATCTTAAGTTATTAAATAACAGGGAATAGATTATTTTCAGCACAACAATTGTGCAATAATTGTGTATTTTTCACTGTCTGATTATAATGCATTTGTAAAACTTTGCAATCTTTTAGAATTTCTGAATTGATGTTCATGCTAGGCATTTCAGGGCAAGCTTCAAAATGAGCTCCAAATAATACTATTTTCAGAAATTTATAAAATTATATGGAATTGTTTGCATTAAATAAACTAGAACAGCTCTCGGAATTCCGGCACTGCCAGGCTCTACAGTTTACCTTTTGCATTCCACTGATAGGCCGGATCTGGATCCGGACCTGAACCAAGGTTGTACTTGTCGCCTAACCAACTCGTCCACCTAGTTTTGTCATAAATCGTACACCAACTGTTTCAAATATTGTGCTGTACATCATGTTTGATCCCATTTCTCAATGGTGAAGATCACTTACAAAATTAGAAAAACTGCTCTTATCCAGATCTGTATTCAGATCTTCACCAAAATTTAATAAACTCTTCCTTGTCGCACACGCGACCTGTCCACCAAATTTCGTTTGAATCCATCCACAATCTTTTGAGATATGCTGCTCACAGACAGACAGACAAACAAACAGACAGACATGGGTGAAAACATAACCTCTGTCCACCTTCCGTGGTGGAGGAAATAAACACAGAATTTCAGAGAAATTTAAATGGGCATCACCTAACAAATCTGTGCTGCTTCATTTAAGAATTTGAAACATCTTTATGCTTCCTTTTTGGGAAAATAGATTTCATATCAAATGGGAATCCCCTTTCAAGAATTCCCTTTCAAGAGTATTTTATGTAATTCTTTGTTGTTTTTTTTCTACATACCTTTGTATTTAAATGTTTTTTCAATGATGGATAATTCTGCCTTGATTTGGCATCCTTTTTACCTCAAACGAAGGTCCAGCAGAGCAGCAACTCTCCCAGAGAAGAAGAGGCACACAAGCTTGGTTTGAAGAGATTTGATTGTCTCTTGTAGTTTCCAAACCATTCACTGAGTATCAATCGCTCACTGAATTTCTGATGGCACAGGAACCATGACACACTGAGGCAAGAATTTGGATTTTATCCAAGGTAGTATTGCTGTTCAATGCAGTGCTTTATGAGATGAAAAGCGGGCAGCAGGACAACAGGTGTGCACATTCCTTTCCTGGTCACGTATTTGAAAACAAATGAGCTGCTGAAGTGATGCAAAACAGTATACTCACGCGTCTGTTCACATGCGGGGTAAGTGGGGAGCAAAACATCAGCATTCTACTAATGCACATATCGAGCCATACCAATTTCACGCAGCAAATCATTCATCACACAATGAGGAGAACTGCAAAGCAAACACCGCTCTCTTAGCACGATGACCGCCATTCGGAATGCCATTGCTGTCTTCGTAAAAGCTTTGATTGACTGATCCAGTCACTGATTTAGCTCATCACCCAATATGCTTGAGTCCCATATTTCTGCAAGATGGGGTAAGGTTGCTGGAGAAAAAAAAAATTCAGTGGTGTTGGTTTACAACTCCAACTCCCAGCATTGGACATTTATTGTTTAATGACTATTGACAGCCATTTATCAGTTGAGGTGGGCTTCAAAATTTGAACCAAGAGTGAATTTGTAGTATCTCCAGGTCAATAATAAAAATAAACAGTAATGAGACACTTTAGGTTTACCTACTACAAATGTAACTAGAACTGCAAGCAGCGATGTTGGCTTCCAGGCAGTCCAAGTCTGCCACCCACATGGAGCCTCATTCGTACGTTTTCTGCGGAAATGGAGCCCAATTTCCATTGCCAGAAGGACAAAATTACACAAAGAATGGTACTTTTTGTGCGCAATTAAGCATAAGTGGGCTAAACTACTTCTAGTAAGCTACTTATTTTTCGCAAAGGTCAGTGTTTTGTGGTTATGTAACATATTCGACCCAAAGTGAGCTTCCAGAATTGAAAAATCAGAAGCGTCAAACTTCAATTTCAATACCGGTTCAGCTGTTTGTGAAATTTCATGGCGATCCACCCACTTGGAGCACATTCATATTGTTATGTTTGTAGGGGGTAGGGATACCATTGGCCAGCTTGAGTGTATAGCTTCGTGTGCTCCGATTGTCGCGAAGAAGAAGAACCACCTCAATGTACTATAAGTAGGGATCCGGTAGACCGTGTGTTCGGATTAAGTGTATCTTCGTCCCCATAACGAGGAGTGGGGTATGTTAATTAGCTCAGGGATTATGGGTATTTTATCCCTTGTATGTCGTTACCTCTGTAATTTATTTCATATGTCCCTTTTGGCACCACACCATAGACACGAGCCAAAATCGCCCATTAAACAGCTCACTAATAATAAAACCTACTGGAAGCCAGGACATTGAGCACTGCCGCTAATGACATTGACTTTGGAAGCACACAGGACGGGCGGGCCGAGGGCCACGTCCAGAAGGGCAGTGATTGGTTCGGGTTTTGATTGGCACAAGGCCGGGGTAAGATGGGACTTGCTGATAGGAGCAGGAAAGGACTGGTATGTAGTGACTCACTGATTGGTGAAGCACCCCAGATGACGTCAGAGCCTGGGTGATAAAAGAACGCGCTAACGGACATTTTTCTCTCTTCACCCTTCTTCTTGGTTTGACGCGCTAGCGGACATTTCTATCTCTTTGTTTTTCGCACTTCTTCTTGGCTTTACACGCTAGCAGACATTCTCTGTTCTCTTCTCCTTGGCTCCTCGCTCTGACCGATTCCACAAGACAACAACACACACGGCACAAGAAAACAACACACTGGTTGGCAGAGGGAGAGAGCTGACGTCGGTCGACGAGCAACAATACAACTGGCATGCCGAGATTGCTCTCTTCTCGCTATGGCTTTTTTCCTGCCTGGACATCCCTTCTGCCCTTGCCTTTCTCTCTGTTTGGACCTTTTCCTTTGCGAACTGCGAATTGCGAATTGCGAACTGCGCCTGCTCGTTTTGACCCATGACACTGTCCCATAAAGCCCAGATTTGTGAAGTGATGCAGAGCTGCTGTCCTTCTGGCAGGTTCTCCCATCTCAGCCAAGGATCTCTGTAGTTATGTCAGAGTGGTCATTGGGTTCTTTCTCCACTCCCTAACCAAGGTCCTTCTTGCCAGGTTGTTCAGTTTGGTCAGGCAGCCAGCTCTAGGAAGAGTCTGGATAGTTCGATAATCTTTATATTTCCTAGTGATGGAGCTCACTGTGCTCTTGGGAACTTTCAACATGATAAATTGTTTAATACCGTTCCCCAGATCTCTGCGTCCTCACAATTCTATCTCGGAGTTCTACTGACAGTTCCTTAGACTTCATGGTAGAGTTTCTGCTCTGATATGCACTGTCAATTGTGGGACCTTATATAGAAAGATGTGTTTCTTTCTAAATCATGTCCCATCAATTGAATTGGCCACAGAATGACCATTCAAGTTGTAAAGACATCTCAAGGATGATAAAAGGAAATTGGATGCACCTGAGGTCAATTTGGAGTGTCATAGCAAAGTGGTTGATACTTATTGACTCAAGAAATTTCAGCTTTTCATTTTTAATTATTTTGTAAAAATTCCTAAAAAAAAAAAAAAATCCACTTTGACATTATGGAGTATTATGTGTAGATCAATGACAAAAAAATCTCAATTTAATCCATTTTAAATTCAGACTGTAACAAAATAATATGTGAAAAAGTCAAGGGGTGTGAATACTTTCTGAAGGCACTGCACATTCCTTTTACAATTTTATACACAAGCTTCACATCTACATTCAATTTTATCAGCTTGCACTTAATATCTACATTCCATTCAATACATTGGCAATCAGTCTTGCCATGGTAACACTTCAAATGCTAACTCTTATGAAAGATACCATAGGGTTTATTTTTTTGCCATTGAGTAATTTCAGAAGGAACAGCGAACTAATAATCCACTTCAGTTTATTCATGATGTAACTTTCAACGTTTTGATAAAAAGAAAATCATTTTATATGAATCCTATTTGTTGGCTTTTAAACTAGGAATCAAACAGCTAGGTGGAAAGCATTCCATTGTTAACCCTTATTGCCACCTCTTGGAAGAAATCAAACAATGACTCCCCATGTAAGTGACCTTACATGGTAAACAAGGTAGCAGTCAGTGATGTATGGTGTGTGGTGCTATGAAATAATATAACGCTCATGTTGTGTCAGGTGTCCACTTGTTGAAAGTGTCTTTGACCCCAAGGATGTCCTTGAAAAAATTAAATTATTTCAGGCCTGCAGTGACAGGCTACTTGTCAGCTGTGGGTATAATCCTCCACAACAGTGGCTCTAAGGGGGCCCACAAGCATTGCACACACTCTCCTGCTACAAAGTTTGTGACCTGGGAATTGACGGGATAGGTGATTTGCAGTGTCACCTGTGAAAGCCATCAGGACACCGGGTGAACACAATGTTGACAAACTGGCAAGGTGATTCAAGGTTTGCTGCAACTTTCTCACTTGCAGTTTAATTCACCTCCAAAATGGTGGACAGTAAAAAAAAAATACTAATGTCTCAGACTAATGGAGGAGCTTCTACATATATTATATTGTATTAATAACAAGGAAATTAGGACAGTGTCAGAGCAAATTGCATTTTAAACCATTGTCTCTGTATCATGTGATTGTGGTAAGTCAACATCTCCCTGGCTATTCTCAAAGAGCTGCCTCAACGGCGGCGAGTCTGGTGGTTCACTCAGGCAGATTGGCAGGGACTGCAAGTATCCAACTCTCTTCAGGACTTGTCTCCCATACCGACTGCTCCTGATGTTAATTGAGCCAGGAAATTCTTCCACAAAAACCTGCTCTCTTTCATGCACAGATTGATCCCATCTCATCTTCAATTACTCTACCCTTCAGTCTCAGTGCATTCCAAAGAGCCCGCAACAGATGTGTGTCCATCTCAGGAGAGCCAGAAAACAACATCTGTCCAACCTCAAGAATGAACTTTCAAACTGGTCTCTCTCTCTAAAACCTGGCGGTGTATTGTCAAGTCTATCTCTGGAGTATGCTCCCCGTCCATCCATTCCCTCTCTTCAAATGGCACCACAGCCGACTCCGCTCGTGAAAAGGCTGAATGCCTCAATTTTTGTGTTTGCTTCCAAATTTTGTGTCCCCAACATTCAGACACTTTCAGACACTTTCAGACCCCATCCTTCCCTGTCATTCCCAACTGCTCCTGGATTCTGTGTATTTTGTACCTCATAAGGTGGATAAGGATCTTTCACCCCTCAACTCTGAATCTACTACTGGACCGGACGGCATCAGCTCACGTGTCCTAAAAATGTGCCCTGTTGCCCTGTTTTTCTCTCTCTCTCTCTCTCTCTCCCTCTCCCTCTCCCTCTCCCTCTCCCTCTCCCGGCTGTTGCGATTTGGGTGTGGCGTCATGGCGGCTGTGTGTGAGTACTGTGCGGTGTTGTTGTCTTTCCTATCCCCATTTCACTCCCTCTGTGTCCTTGTACGTGTTTGTGAAGTTTTCCCCGTGTTTCCTTTTTTTGTTGAGACTGGAGAGAGAAAGAGAGCGCACACGTTGAGTTTGTGTGCGACGCCGAAAGAACCTTGTGTTCTTCGGGCCTGTGCTCTGCTTGCCGTGTTTCTCATAGTCGGCAATCGGCTTTTCATTATTTTTTCTTTCCTTTTACCTTCGCCTGCAGGTTTTGCTCGCGACAGGTTCTCTTTTATTTTATTTCGAAACCGTTTCTTTCGTTTCATTTATTTTTTAGCTATGGCGAACGTTCGTTTGCACAATAGCAGGTATGAGTCATTGACTCGCAAACACGGGCTTATTGCTTGCCCGCCTGACGGAGTGAGCGTCGAGGACGTGGTAACCAGTATTGGTAACCTTGTCGGCCTGGATAATGTCCTCGCTGCCTCCAGGATGAACCACAGAATTGTGGTCTTTGTATCAAAGGAACACCTCGTTAATGAGGTGGTGGAACACGGTTTGTCCTTATCCCAGGGCATTTACATAAGTGTTAGTCCGATGGACACACCGGTGGTCCGAATCATTTTGTCGAATTTACTGCCCTTTATAAAAAGCGAGCACATTGTCTCCACTTAATAGTTTCGGCACCGTGGTGTCCCGGATATCGATGATCCCCCTGCGACTTCGAGCAGACGCCTCGCTCAGACACGTCATGACCTTCCGGCGTCATTGTAGTCGAGTTGCCAGAGAGGGGTACCTAGAAATGTTTTATAGTATAAGGTTTTTTGATGGATTTGTCATCCCATGGGGTTAATAAAGTATTTCAGCTTGGTTGTCCTCCGGACAACCTTGGGGAAATTTTTTTATATGCTAATTAAGGCGACCATTACTGGAAATGATACTTTCTTCAATATCTCCAAAACTATTCATGATAATTTCATGAAAATGATGTCTAGACCTATGTTTTCAGGGTCAAGGATTATGTTAAATATATTTTAAATGTCATCAGATGAAAAAAACATTATGTATTTTGACATATCATGCGAATTGATCCATTTTTTGATGTAAAATTGTGGATCTTAATGGTTCAATTTCAGATCATTGATTTCAACGAACAGACATTGGGATGATGATAAATACCTGCATGTACATTTGAAATGATCAAAATTATGCACTTTGTTGTAAATCTTGTTTTATATCAATGTAGGGTTTTCTTTTGACAGGCCACAAGTGTACGAGTACCCGTTAGAACACTGTCACCTGAATTGGTAGCAGAATGGATCGAGTCTTTTCCAATTTTTGCATACCTGTCTGATGCTATGGAAATCCTGTACTCTGGTGAGGTTTTTGGTACTCCATTAGAAACAAAACACAAAGAAGAAGGTAAAAAAATGCAGAGATCTGATGCACAAGATCGTGCAAACATTGCTGCTGAGCTGGAGCAACATTCTCACCCATTACAAGTAGACAGTCCAGTTCTGTACAACATTGCCAATGGGAAAGTTGCTCCAAAGGAAGTAAATGTGCAGGATGCCCTTATGATAGGAGAAGTAATGGCCACAACATTCCGAAATTCTTTACCATTAGGCTTCCATGAGAGAATTTCAACTTCAGTGAAAACTATGGACCAGCTAAAGCAAGGCATGAAAGTTGGCGACAAGACTGTGTTTGATCTAGAGGCAATTTTCCTTCGTCTTTTGATGGTAGGACAGCAGCGGCAGATGCAGTTAGAAGACATTTTTCGGTATGAATTGTGTGCAGTGCCTTCTGCACTGATTGACGAGTATGGCTGCTTGCGCAAAGGCACCAAATCTGTGCTTGCCAATCGCCTTGGAGTGGTCGAACAGAGGGCTCCCCCTGCAGGCATCATCATAGTGGATGCTCAACAGCTGTTGTATCACATCACCTGGCCTCATGGTGGTGATGTCTCTGTTCTAGTTGAGGGTATCAAGCAACGACTATCTTGTTATCCTCCAGATGCCGAGAAAATTTTGGTATTTGACAAGTATGATGATCTTTCAGCAAAAGACCATGAAAGAATGAGGCGTGGTGGTGAAGGTTCCTTGAATTACAACCTCACCATCAATAGTCCACTCCCAAACCGGGCTGTTATCATGAAAAACAAACACAACAAATGCCAGCTGTCTCGATTAATATCCTCGTTTGACATGGGAGAAAATATAACGGTGGAGTGTCGAGATGATGGTGGCTTTTCACACGATGAAGCTGATTTGACTATGATTGCATATCTGCTGCAAGTAGCAGAGTGTGATCATGTGGTACGAATCCTCAGTGATGACACTGATGTGTTTGTGTTGTTGGTTTACTGGGCCTGGAAAGCACAGCTGATTTCCTCATGTCATGTCCAAATGGAGCGTTGGGATGGGAACATTGTGAACATCAATGAAAGTTGTATGCAGCTGGGCACTAAATGCATGCAGTTGTTAGGAATGCATGCTCTAAGTGGCTGTGACACTGTATCTTATCCTTTTAACAAAGGGAAACTTGGTGCTCTCAAGACATTACAGGCACAGGACTTTCCTGGGCTGTCCGATGTACTTGGTGAAAAAGATGCCACACATGATGACTTAATGGAAACAGGGCAACATTTCTTTGCTGCAATCTATGCCCAACCTCCTGGCACCTCCATGAATATTGCCCGTTACAGGATCTATGCAAGAAGGAAAGGTAAACCAGCTCGTATCATGGCATTACCACCCACAGATGCCAATCTTCTACATCATGTGCTGCGGGCACATCTTCAGATGATCTTGTGGAAGGCAGCTGACCAACAATGTCCACCAACGGTAGATATTAGTGAGTTTGGATGGACTGTGAAGGATGGCATTCCATCTCCCAGCTATAACATTGGTCCTCCAGCTCCACCAGGACTAATTGATGTCCTTAGCTGTGGGTGCAAGATAGAAGGCAAATTCTGTAGCTCTGCAACTTGTAGCTGCTGCGAAAATCAACTATCTTGCACCATTTACTGCAAATGTGGGGGTGGTGAGGGGTGTTTGAACCCTTATTCCCAAGCAAATGATCCTGATCATCGCAATGATGAGGACAGTGAGGAGCAAGAAGTGGATGAAGATTGAATATCTTGGCCTTTCAAAACCTCAAGTTTAATAATTCATTATGTTTAATCTACTATAAATCAATGCAAATGTTCTCTGCATGAGGTTAATAAGTGTGGATATACTGAGAATCAGTCGATTTGATTCGTTAAGAAACCTTGATATTGAGAAATACATGTCAAGTTTTGTTTGGTAACAAAATAAGTATCAAATGGAATACATAATACAAGCATGTTTACCTTTTGATAAATGTTTTTGAAGCCAGGGACCTGGTGTACCTTTTCCTTTAAATCTGACTAAGAAAATCAAATGGAATTTGCATTGTTAGCACGTAATCATATGGATATTTACATGATCAATGTATCTTGTGTAGGTATCATAACAATACATGTAAATACACACTATTTCACATGTTTACCTTAATCCTTGACCCTGAAAACATAGGTATAGACACCATTTTCATGAACATTTCATGGATAGTATTGGAGATATTGAAGAAAATAGGATTTCCGGTAATGGTCGCCTTAATTAGCATATAAAAAAATTTCCCCAAGGTTGTCCGGAGGACAACCAAGCTGAAATACTTTATTAACCCCATGGGATGACAAATCCATCAAAAAACCTTATACTATAAAACATTTCTAGGTTCACAATAGAAATGATAGAGGCTGCAAATAGACTATTGTTATATTATCCTCAAAGACAACGCTCAGACGCTTAATGCGACCATAACGCTGTCGCTCAATGGTCATAACTATCAAATATATGTGTCGACCGAAACGACGACCTGTTTCATTTGCGGGCAACACGAACATGTTAAAGGTGCCTGCACGAAGGTAACTGTCCCCGTGAGAACAACCGAGCAGACAGAACCTGGTAATGCTGTGGACGATCAGCCGTCCACATCGACAGCAGCAGTGACAGATACCTGTACGAAGGTAACTGTCCCCGTGGGCATGCGCAAGCAGGCAGAACCTGGTAATGCTGTGGACAATCAGCCGTCGACATCGACAGCAGCAGTGAGAGTCATCAGCAGTGAGGATGACGGAGGTATCACTGTTGTTACTGCTCGGAAGAAGCACAAACCGCCGAACGTTAATGACGAAGCAGCAACAAAGGATTCGAAAAAGATTGTGTTGACTGGAAACGACAACGGACCCCTCACTTAGGTGGCTCCTTGTGTTACCGGCATAACCTTACACAATAGATTTGCATCTCTAACTCCTGATAATGACAAAGAATTAAGGAATCAGATTGAAAGAGCTGCCTGTGATGACAATAATGGATCTGCAGCTCCTTTAACTGCTGAAGTCAACGATGAGCCCATTTTAGCCTCTGTCTCTGCGGGGCGTGAGGGACCCGAGGAGGTCGTGCCTCAGAATGGCCCGGGCTGTGCGGACATGGAATGCACCGTTTCTGTCTGTGCGGGGCATGAGGCACCTGAAGAGGTCGTGCCTCAGAATGTCACGGGCTGTGCGGAATGTACAGTTTCTGTCTGTGCAGGGCGTGAGGCACCTGGGGAAGTCGTACCTCAGAATGTCCCGGGCTGCGCAGACATGGAATGCACAGTTTCTGTATCAGCCGGGCATGGCGCACCTGAGGAGGTTGTGCCTCAGGATGTCCCAGGCTGTGCCCTAATGACATGTACAAGTTCTGTCGTTGAAACGCCTCATATAATTCCGGAGCGTGGCATGACCATAACGGGTCATGAAGAGGTGAATCTCGCAACCCCTGTTGCATCATTGTCTGATTTGCAGACGCGTCCAAAACCTGCAGACATTCAGGGGATGGCACACGCAGCATCTGCTGCACCGGCGCCTGCTTTACCGTTAGAGGGTGAGACTCACGCTGATCAATTGGACTATGACTCCGATGGAGCCTCATCCCTCATGTCTGGCATCAGCATCGAGCCTTGGAACGAATTGTTGTTGTCTCATGGGCTGGAGGATGATCCGGGCATCACACTTGCAGAAATTCTAAAATTCCTGAAAGACACTTTTCGGAAGAGTCGTGTAAAGGTGAAAGATTTCTTTCCAGACCTAAAAATCTTCATAACATCCGCGAAATATCCCGTTCTGAGGTCCAGCCAGCTCTGAGTTGGGGAACGAGAAGTATACCGCCTCAAGAAGTACATCATCAAAGCGAAGGAAGAGCTACAAGTAGACCAACCTTCCGCTATATAAACCCTTCTCCTTCTTCTTCACATGACCTTTTCTGTAGCTACCCTGAATATCAATGGGGGGCAGTCCCCATTGCGCAAGACCCAGGTCAAATTCCTCACTGAGGAAAAGCATATTATATTGACGTCATGCTTTTACAGGAGACGAGATGCAGTCTTTCTTGCGAAAGCCAATGGCGAAGGTTGATGAACGGCCAATGGTTTTTCAGTAGCTTGGCTTGCCCTAGAGCCGGGGTAGCTATATTCTTCTCATATTCTTTCCTCCAAACTGACATTGTTTTTGAAGACATAATTAAGGGGTACCTAATTTGTGTCTCTTTCACCTTCAATGGTTACAAGCACACACTTTTTAATGTCTACTCACCCAGTGACAGCACTGACAGGGTCACCTTCTTCACACAGTTAGAAACATCACTCACTCATGTAGATTTTAATAGTCTTGTTTGCTTGGGTGGGGATTTTAATTGTACTCTAGACTCTGCCATGGACCGGAACAGTAAAGAACCTCATCTAGCTAGTGCCGTCCCACTGGCAAGGGTTTTATCTAAATTTTCTTTCGTTGACGCGTGGAGACTTCACAACCCCCTCATACTCCAGTATACATGGTGTCGCTGTCTTGACGGTCGGCTTTCCTTCGCTCGGCTAGATCGTGTTTCCATAAATAGTAATTTTCTTAACATGATGGGCAATGTGCAGATTTTACCAATCGGTTTCTCCGATCATCACATGGTCACTTTTTCTCTTCTCTCTCCGATACGGAACTATGGAGATGCACATTGGATTTTTAATGTGGACCTTTTAGAGGATCAAGCTTTCCTTAAAGCCTTCCGGGCTTTCTGGGGCACACTGCTTTTGCGGAAGCCTTCCTTTTCTTCCCTCAATCAATGGTGGGATAATGCAAAGGCGCAAATTAAAACCTTTTGTCAGCAGTATAGATTCTTTTGTACAAAAGATGAGTCTCTCTTTAAAAGTGTTATTGAAAAAGAAATTTTAGCTTTGCAAAGCCATCTGGCACCTTCCAACACAATGGAAACAAATCTTTCATTGGCCAAAAAGAAAGCTATTCTCAACAAGCTATGTGTAAAATAAGCTAGAGGTGCCATGATTCGTCTCCGTGTGGAGAACTTGCGTCATCTGGACGTGCCTTCTAGTTTCTTCTTTCGACTTGAACACACTTCAAAGGGTAGCGAGCAGCTCACCTTGTTACGGACTGTGCAGGGCAATATGATAAAGGATCACAAGGGCATTATAACCTTGGTTAAAGATTACTTTTCTGATCTGTATTGTATGAAAGACATTGATGACGAAATGGTGCATTCTTTAACTGCGTCCTTGCCCACCTTGTCAGCTACTGCACGTCAAGAGCTGGACAGAAAAATAACTACGGAGGAACTGTTTGTCGCACTACAAGCCTTGCCGAATGGAAAAACCTCTGGCTTGGATGGATTCCCCATAGAGTTCTACAAAGCTTTCTGGGACCTCTTTTGGACGGAACTGTTGGAAATATTTTCTGACAGTTTACGACTCAACCAACTGCCACTCAGCTGCCGTAGAGCGGTGCTTGCCCTAATACCCAAGGAGGGAGATCCGCATCGGGTGGAAAATTGGCATCCAATATCCTTGCTTTGCATGAATTATAAAATCCTTTCCAAGGCTCTCACCAACCGGCTCAGAGTCGTGATTGGGGAGATCATACACCCAGATCAATCTTACTGTGTCCCTAAAAGGTCAATTCACGACAGTATCTTTATTGTACGTGACATGATTGATATCTGCTCTCTCGAACAAAGAAATGTTGGTCTGGTGTTCCTTGATCAAGAAAAGGCCTTCGATGCCATTGATCACTTTTATCTTTTCTCTGTTTTACGGGGGTTTGGTTTTGGTGAAATTTTTATCTCTCACGTACAGCTCCTGTATAATAACACTTTTAGTTCAGCAAAAGTTAACAACATTTTATGTCAGCCTTTCCCGGCTAGTAGAGGCATTCGTCAAGGTTGCCCTCTTTCCGGCCTCCTGTACTCCCTCGCGATTGAGCCTTTGCTCGTTCGTTTGCGCGCACGTCTTTCCGGTTTCGTTCCTCAACCAACTGCGAACCTGTTCAAGGTGATTGCTTATGCAGACGATCTTTGTGCAATCGTTCACTCGGATGAGGACGTCTTGGCCTTGGTCCAATGCGTCCATGAATTCAGTTTGGCAAGTTCGGCAAAAGTGAATTGGAAAAAGAGCAGAGCTCTCTACCTTGGTCCGCAAAATGGCGCCACTCCTCCGACTCTACCTGAACAACTCAAATGGGCATGGGATGGAGTTCTTTACCTTGGTGTCTTTATTGGTACCGAAAACGTTATTTTGAGAAACTGGGAATCTCTCATGATTAAAACTGAGAGGCGGCTGCTGAAATGGAAGGGCTTACTCTGTCAACTCTCCTATCGGGGCCGAACCCTAGTTATAAATAACCTTGCAGCATCGATGCTTTGGCATGTTTTTATGGCACTGCAGCCCCCGGATTTTATTCTTAAAAAGCTGCAATCTATTTTTATTGACTTCTTCTGGGGGGGGGGGGGGGGAGCACTGGCTCAAACCTGGTGTGTTAAACCTACCTGTTGCTGAAGGAGGACAGGGTCTGATTGCCATTACCAGTAAAGTTATGGCTTTTCCCCTCCTGTCGCTTCGTCGACTGCTGTACACTGACATCTCGTGGAAGGCATTGGCTCACTGCCTGCTTCGGCAGGCAGGGGAACTCGGCTACGATCAGGAGCTGTTCCTTATTGGCACCAAGAAAGTCGATATGGCATCAGTCCCCCTGTTCTACAGGAGTGTGCTGGAGGCATGGCAGGCGGTTACAGTTCGCCGTGATAACAGTAATTATTCCCTTGAAATGTTTTTAAATGAGCCAATCTTTTTAAACCCCATTTTTGAAGGGGTCTGCAGTGATCGCACCTTTATGCAAAAGTTTATTGATGTTGGATGCACCAAGGTTAAAGATTTTAGAACCCCTTCTCCTTACAAGTAGAAACCAGCTGCTGACGTTGCCGTGGCCACTGGAGTTAGGTCCATTCGAGTCATTGGGAGGATATTTTCTGTGATTCTGCGCTTTTTCAAGCAAACCAAGCTAAAATGGGCTTCACAGGTGGAAGCAGGTTTCCCCTCCTTTAAGTTGATGGGAAAATCCTCTGTTTATGGTATGTGTGTCAAATCCCTTGTTTCTGATAGACCTGCAGAACCACAAGCGCACTGGAGGAGAATGCTCCAGACTACTCATTCCACTTCGATCAACTGGCTTGTTATGTACAAGGTACCCGTTGCCAAACGCTCCGGAGACTTGCAGTGGCGATTGGCACATCACATTTTACCCTCAAACGTTTTAATACACCGAATGTGTCCACATGTCCTTGAAAAGTGCCCTTTTTGTGATGCCCAGGAAACTCTTTTTCATGCCTTTGTTGGATGCCAAAGATTGACACCACTTTTTACTGTTTTATCGCATGTCATTCAAGGGTTGGGGTTGGTTTTTACACATTGTGTTTTTATATTTGGTTTTAGTATTAAACCCAGATGTCGGCATGAATGTTTTTTAGCCAACTTTTTAATTTCTGAGGCAAAACTTGCTATATATGTGTCCAGGAAGAGGAAAATCCGGAACAGTGTTGTTCCAGTGGATGACGCTGTAGTCTTTTTTAGGTCATTGGTGTCGTCTCGGCTGAACCTAGAATTGTCTTTTGATAACTGTGGGGACTTCCAGAAAGGATGGTGTGTACGGCGTTCCTTGTGCAGTTTAACTGACGGAGTCCTTACATTAAACTTGTAAATATAGCATTGCTCTCTTATTTGGTTTAATGTGAAATGTTTCAAAACTGTACTTTTTTATGACTGTATATATCAACTTTATTTGCTGTCTGTATTGATTTGTAACCATGTTTTTCTTTTTTTCTCACTGTCTGTATTTGTAGAAATGCTCTCATGACCTGTAAAATTTTTTTTTTTACCTGTCTGCATTGGTGGAAAAGGTTTTTACTTCAATAAAAAGGAATGAAATATCTCTCTCTCTCTCTCTCTCTCTCTCTTTCTCTCTTTCTCTCTTTTTCTCTCTTTCTCTCTTTCTCTCTTTCTCTCTCTCTCTCTCTCTCGCCCCCTGCAGGCCGTTTGTGGTGGGCGTGGCGTCATGGCGGCTGTGAGCAACTGCTCTGTGGTGTAGTGAGTTCTTTGTGAGTTTTCCTCCTCTCCTGCCCTCCCCTGCCCCCCCCCCCTCCCTCTCCTTCCTATCCTGTGTACTTTGGCATTTTGTTTTCATCCGTTCTACACCTTTGTCTGCGAGAGAGAGAGGATTGAGAGCGGGCCCATTTTGGGTGCGGCCTACTGGCTTCGACGGCATTTTGTAAGCCATTTTTGTGCTTATAATGCACGTTTATTACTTACTTTAGTTCGATTATTTAGGTTTGATACCTTCTTTCCGGTTCGGACAAGTGGGGGGTGTTGAATTCGCTGGTATGGCGAATGCACGCTCTCGGTTAGAGGCGTTCGATAGCCTAATGAGGAAGCATGCATTTGTGTGTGTTCCACCAGAAGGAGTCCTCACTGAGGATGTGGTACTCGCAGTGGAGAAAATAATCGGGTGCGAGCATGTCCGAGCTGCCTCACGAATGAATCAAAAAGTTGTTATTTTCCTGTCCGAAGAAAACTTTGTTCACGACGTCGTGAGTGCAGGTTTAACCACAGAAGGTGGTGTTTTTATGTTAGCGTCCCCCATGGATACTCCAGCGATGAAAATCGTTGTATCAAACGTACCACCATTTATATCAAACGACAAACTAATGTCAGTCCTTTCTCGTTATGGAACAGCTGTGTCGAGAATGTCCATGATCCCTCTGAAGAGCCGAGATGAGAGGATAAAACACGTTATGAGTTTCCGTCGCCAAGTTTACATGGTACTTCCCGATCGTGGTGATGATACAGGGTTAAATATTTCATTTAAAGTAAAATCCGACGATCGGGAGTATCAAATGTATGCCTCGTCAGCCTCACTAACGTGCTTTCACTGTGGAGCCTTTGGTCACGTTAAACGTTTTTGTCCCAAGGTTTCGTGTTCAAAGTGTGGGGAAAATGGCCACGCATACACCGATTGTAAAAATGATAATACTCGTGTTCCTATTAAACCGACTGGAGTTAATCCTGTGAGTTTGCCGGTTCCTGCTGTTCCCTCCTGCAGTGAGACGAACAATAGCAGCATCGATGGGCATATCCCGAGTCTAGAAAACGATCGCACTTCACTTCCTGTCACAGAAACCGAAGCGACCCCAACTCGCACAACCTTTGCTGCGATTCCCTCATGTAGTGAAGGAATGGAAGAGGACCCTATTATTGGTTCTAAAAAACGAAGGGCGTCGGTTGATAATTTTTCTACCAGTAATCCAAAAAAGGTGGTATTGGAGAAGGCCAGTGTAGCTGAACACACACCTCAATGTGTTCCTCATGCTTCCATCGGGTTTGAAAAAAAGGATGGTGAATCGGGTGCTGCAATTGAGGATAATATGTCTGAAAGTTTGTGTACAAACTCTGTGAACGCAAATTGCTATATGGGTGAAATAAGTTGCAACGCTGAATACGTTGATAAACCCTCGAACGAACCATTACGATCATTGACATCAGTCACTGTGAACGAGCAGACAGTGACTGACTCATCCCTCCACAGTGCTGCTCCACCGATGCAGATTCAAAACTGTGTTACCGAGTCACTCATCGATTCGGTAGATTGTGCTCCACAAGAGGATGAAACCGAGGCTTCAACTTCTGATGAGCAGAAATATCACCATGGCATCGTGGATTGCACAGTGGAGCTCTCCAGCGAATCCCCAGAGATACTGACAATTCCCATAGTGACCACGGAGGCCGACATCCTCGATCCTGGAGGGACCTTGTCAGACTTGTCAGAATCTGATGAGGATGACGAGGTGCCCGAGTTGTCTCAGTCTCAGTTGAGTCAGCCAATGATATCTCCTCAACTCGTACTCTCCTTTCTGAATGAAACCTACAGACAGCGAAATGTAGTTATCAGGGATACATTTCCTGATTTAGGTTCATTCATTCAATCAGCAAAGGAAATAACAAGAAAGGGCAAAGAATTTCCACTAACAAGGTCACAATTTCACCGACTCAGGAAATTTATTACAAAAGCCAGTCTTGAGATTTTGCAACACCCAATCAAACCTTTTGATAAGGAATGAAGCAAATTACCTTTGGCACCTTGAACATTAACGGTGGAGGTGCAAACCCAAACCGCCAAGCTCAAGTGCAAAGTTTGTTTCGGCGCAAAAATGTCGATGTACTTTTACTGCAGGAAACGCACATCACCCAAAACGTAGAATATTATTGGTGTCGCGTTTTTGGGGGACAGTGCTTTTTTAGCAACCTGTCTTCCCTTTCGGCAGGTGTTGCTTTCGTACTTCGACCAGGGCTAGTACCTGAGTCAATCCTCTTCCAGGAGATCATTAAAGGCCGATTCAGCTCTCTTGAACTGGAGGTTAATAATTTCCATTTCACATTATTCAATGTGTACGCACCAAGTGAGAGCACAGAACGGAAAGCTTTCTTTGCGTCTGTGATTAATCACCTGCAGACAGTTGATCTAAACCAATGTGTGTGTATCGGGGGTGATTTCAACTGTACCTTTGAACCTGTAATGGACAGGAACTCGGCAGAACCTCATCCCGAATCATGTATTGATTTATCCCTTTTCCTTTCTCGGGTGGGTTTGCTAGATGTATGGAGGGTACTTTTCCCCAATGAACCTCAGTTCACCTGGAGCCGCATCACCAGAGGAAGAGTGTCCTTTGCGAGACTCGACCGATGGTATATAAACTCACCTTTTAGAAACGCTATAGTCTCTCCAGATTATTTTCCGTCAATATTCTCAGACCATCATTTAGTAACCATGGGGTTTCTTTTTCCTCAGTCAATAAATAAAAGTGCATACTGGAAATTTAATACCAGTCTTCTAGAAGATGGTCTATTTAAAGAAGCCTTCCAAGTTTTCTGGGCTAATCAAATCCAAAGAAAGCCCTCTTTTTCTTCAGTTAATCTTTGGTGGGACAATACGAAAGCCCAGATTCGGGTGTTTTGTCAACAGTTTAGAGCAAACATTACAAATGTTAAGAATATAACAATGACTTGTTTGGAAGCTGACATTGTACAGCTCGAAGGTAAACTTGCTAAAAATAATAATGCAAGAAACTTCCAGTTATTACTAGAAAAGAAGACTCAGCTGAGAGAGTTAATCCAGGAGAAAGCAGCAGGGTTGTTGCTCAGACTAAGGGTTAAGAACTTAAAGGTTTTAGATACCCCTAGTAAAGCTTTTTTTCATCTGGACTCTGTCAGTAAAGCACCCAAGAACATTTTTTCTGTAATTAATCCTGGCGGAGCTGTCGTTGTAAATCCCAGAGACAGACGGTTATGTGTTCAAGACTTCTTTTCCAAACTGTTTTCAAAACAGGTAGTTTGTGATGAAACAATGAGACTTTTAACCTCTCACCTATCCTCGTTAACCGAGTCCCAGCGGCTGGATATGGACTCGCCAATTACGCTCGAGGAGTTGACGCAAGCCCTGGCTGGAATGGACTCGGGAAGAGCCCCTGGAATCGATGGTCTGCCGGCTGAATTTTATGTGGAATTTTGGGAATTATTAGGTCCAGAACTGATGCATGTTCTTGAATCATCACTGACTCATGGAGAATTGCCTTTAAGTTTGAGAAGAGCGGTGATGTCCCTTCTTCCAAAGGCTGGTGATTTGCGACAAATGAAGAATTGGAGACCTGTTTCTCTACTATGCACTGATTATAAAATCCTTTCAAAAGTTCTGGCGAATCGAGCTAAAAGGGTAATTTGCGATTTGGTTCACCCTGATCAGAGTTATTGTATTCCAGGTAGATCTATGTATGATAACATATTTTTCATTAGAGATCTCATAGATGGCAACTGTGTGCAGAATTACTTTGGTATAATTTTTCTTGATTTAGAAAAGGCTTTTGATAGCATCGATCATGTCTTTTTGAATCATGTGCTTGAAGCCTGTGGATTTGGAGATAATTTCAGAACTTATATTGCTTTATTGTACAACAATATATTCAGTTTAGTTAAGGTGAACAATGAGCTTTGTTCTCCCATACAGGTTCAAAGGGGGGTAAGGCAAGGTTGCCCTGTCTCCGGCTTACTGTTCACCCTTGTAATGGAATCACTTCTCGTGTTACTAAGGAATAACGTTTCTGGAATGAGTATATCTCCTGATCATCCTCCAGTTGTCGTATCGGCGTATGCTGATGATGTTGCAATCATTGTTAAAAACAATAACGACATTGCAGCTCTGGCTAAGTGCCTACATTTGTTTGGTTTAGCTTCCTCGTTGAAGTGCAACTGGGAAAAGAGCAAAGCGCTATGGGTTCCCTCTGTCAGGGACAGTGCATCTAGAATGGCGCAAGACCCGCCAATACACCTTCCTGCAAGTTTAAAGTGGGTGGATGGAGGTGTTCGCTATCTTGGAGTGTTCCTTGGATCCCCACAGTACGGCCAGAAAAACTGGGAAGGTGTCGCTGAACGCGTAAAAAAGAGATTGAGTAGATGGAGGAGAGCCCTGCCTCACCTTTCGTATAAGGGCCGAGTTTTGGTAGTCAAGAACCTCGTCGCCTCCTTCTTGTGGCACAGATTCATCTGCCTGCAACCACCAGAAGGCTTGGTGAAGGAAGTGCAAAGGCAACTGTTGGAGTTCTTTTGGGGAGGGCATCACTGGTTACGGCCAAACGTTGTATGCCGTCCATTGGCCGAGGGTGGCCAGAGTATGGTCGACATCAGGAGCCGCATAATGGCCTTTCGGCTATGCACTGTGCAAAAACTTTTGGTGAAAGAACAATTACCAAACCATGTTTTGGCCACCCACATTTTGCGGCAAGCTGGTGGGCTGGGATATGGCCGCGAATGTTTCTTGGTCCTGCTTCAACAAGTTGACACATCTCCTCTTCCTGTTTTTTATCAGAGTGTGTTGAATGCTTGGCAGAACCTCACAGTGTGCCGTCAAGAAGACAACTACGACATCCATATGTTTGCACAAGAGCCTTTGTTCTGCAATCGGCTTTTCCCAAACATACCCAAAGTAGGGACCTCTGCCAGCATTTCATAATTGCCGGCATCACAAAAGTATGGCACCTCCGGCAAGTTTCAGGTTGCGGGTGGAAATCAGCTCGAGAAGTAGCCGAGCTAGCAGGAATTCGGTCCGAAAGAGTGACTGCAAAAGTGTTGAGAGAGGTGATACGAATAGGGGTAGGGCTGAGAGTATGCTGGTCCCACGAGCTCGAACCATTGCACGATGAGTGGGTTTTTCCTGGGTTACTGGTGCACTTCAAGTTGGAAGACTTACCCCTGGTTAGCATGGGGATAAGCCCCTTTCAAGAGACTAGCAGTAAAGAGCTATACAAGTCATGTGTCAAGTTACTGCTGGGGGATACGCCGCTAAATGGAATAATCCGGTGGAAGAGACTGTTGCCTGTGGGACCCCCCTCTGAACCTGTATGGAACTCCATGTATAGCAAGCTCATAAGTAAAAGATCTGGCGATCTCCAATGGAGACTGATCCACTGGATAGTCCCCTCCAATAAGTTAATCAACCATTTCTCTCCTACATCCACACGTTGCCCATTCTGCATATGTACGGAGGACGTGTTCCACGCCTTCATTAATTGTGTGAGATTGGTTCCTTTGTTTCGGTGGTTTAATCTTGTGGCACACAGAATGAAGGTTGTTTTCTCGTTGCGTTCTTTTATTTTCGGCTTTAATGCCAAGTCAAGCAAGGAAAATATGTTAATGAGGTTTCTTGTCGCAACAGCCAAGCTGGCAATATATCTCTCAAGAAGGGAGAAATTGAACGGTAAACCTGCCGGGGAATGCAATGTAATTACCCAGGGGGCCAAACCCCAAAATTTTCGGAAAGCAGACATGGGCTGTTGTAAAAGGTTGTGCCCCAGAAATCATATCTACATGTGCCTAGGAACACAATCTAGGTCAACAACCTTGCCAACAAGCTGCTGGAAATTTGTAAGAGGCACACAAATGTTGCGCATCTTTCATCATCATCATCATCATCGTCATCATCATCTTTGCGCATCCCTACTTTGTGCAGGGCCCAATATAGCTGCAATTTCATGCACAGGCAAATAGTTTGACTGGGTAGTTCGAATCCACAGTTCAGGCAGATCCTTCAACAGAGTTGAAGCATAGTACACACTTGAAACAATGATATCAGTATCATTGGCATAGATGATAACAGCTGGGCTGAGACTGCTGAAGTGACAGGCTTTGTATAAAGCCATTTGGTGCGAGCATTTGTGTTGAGTGTTATGCCATCAAGACCACTGTCTTCCTTAGCGTCAGCATTATAAGTTTGCTCTAAAAGCATATCAGGAGATACACCATTATGGCTCCCATCTGCTCTCCGACCAACAAATGCTCCATTCATCATAGCTTCATGCACCTCTGGAGCTGTGTCGTGTAGTGTTTTCATTGCAGACAAGTAGAGTGGCAATGACTGCTGACCATATTTGTAATGCCCTGCAGCTGTTAAATAGGGAAGCATTCGAGCTGATTCACACAAATGCCCTTGCCAATTACCTTCCCGTTGGTGGTAGATGAAGCGGAATAATACATCTGACATCTCAAGGAAGTTGAGCCAGAATACAGCAGTTGGTAAGGTGGTGAGAGTCTCCTGGAATTTCAGCAGGTGTTGCTGAAGTGCTACAAGCTGTGAGTGGCATTCTTGGATGGACTTCAATTGTTCAGTTGCATCTATAGACGTATCGAACTGCTTCTTCAGTGCTGCCTCAATGGCATCTATCCATAGTCGGGTGTCTTCCTCTGATATCCAGCTTTCAAATGCTTCCCAATACAGATGCCATACAGCTTCATTCAGGATTTTAATGGCATGCATAGACTGGTAATAGTCTGCTTTCTCTCCAAAGATCTTCTTAGCTGTCCCTTCTTGGCACATTCCTGCTGTTACAAGAAGATCTTCCACACCAGAGTCCCTCATAATCGTACAGACTGCTTTTAAGTAGTTATGAGCCTGGTGGAAGCCTCCCAAAAGCAGGATTACCTTGGAAAACTCATCTTTGTGTTTTTCCCTGATGGCCACTGCAAGTTCATATGTGGCCTGGTCTCCAGTGATGACAGTCCATGTATCTCCAAGTGCATGTGATGTTTGTACAAGCCGTGTCATCTCTTCCTTTAGCACAGCAGGATCCGTTGGTGAAGCAGGTATGAGAGGGAGGTATGCAATCCGGCTGGCCTTGTGGTGTGGGAGTAACTGTGCACAGAATGCTGAAAAACCAGGGAGATCAGGATCCCCTTCATATGGCACATGCAGCAGTTGTGAAGTTTTCACTTGTCTTCCAAGTCTCCAGAAGAGTAGCATTTCTTCGGCTGTCTCATCAGATGCAGTTTCCAAACTGTTAACATCATCAATGTTGCGAAGTGATCTAGAATTCCTTCTGTCACTGGCTGAAATGTGACAGTTAGGGATATTTGTTTCAGAAACACCTGAAAGGGTCTTTTTCCTGCTTAAAGATGAAGTAGGAAGACTAATATTGTCAGGATGAGTGATGAGGGTACTACTCATGACAGGATTCTCAATTATAATGGCTGTGGTGGCATTGAAAGTCCCACCTTCTAATGTGTTTTTCTTCCAATCCAGGTTGTCCATTGCATAAACATGTAAACTTGCATGATTACGCACCATAGCTTCTGGGACAAACACCCCATTCTCCTCAACCTGTTGCATGATGTTGATGGTTTTTGTTGTCAGTTGGCGCTGCAACGTGTCATAATTGATTCCTAGGCCAAGTCTATTGTTCAGAGTGATCAGTGACTTGCTACGTGTCTGGTTATACACATAGTAAGCTGTAGCTACACTCAAAGGAGTTGGCACTGCTGCTACATGTTGCATAAGTTGCTGCGATATTACAAGTGCTTTCTCCCTAATTGCCGGATGAAGTAATGATGAATCTGAAATATGGGATCCAGACTCTTGGTGCTTTTTCCCTGCTTTGTCAGAGAGCAGCATGGTTGTGAAATCAAATAAAGTTTGTGGAACAATTCTTTCAGCAGCTGCAAAAGAAATTTCAGTAAACTGCTCTGATTTTTGTTCTTTTTTGCACTGCTTAATATCAGCTCTCAGAATTTTAGCTGCACAATGCATTATTTGCTGTTTTTCATCAATCTGATTCTTGGCCTCTAACAACCTCAGTTTTTCTAGAGCATCTCCTAGTGGTATGGAGGAAGCACAGCTAAAGCCAGCGCCAGTGCTTTGGTTGATAATTGAAATGCGCTTGCCAAACCATTGTTGCAATTTCCACTTCAAAGTTATTGATCGATACGAGTCTGCAGTTTTGACATCTAGCTCTCGAAGAATTGCCCGATACTGATCCCGAAGATTTTTCATAAAAAAGCCACACTTATTTTGGAAGAGTGATGTCTCAAGCTGTTCGACTAATCTTTCAAATGCAACATCATAGAGATTTTGTGTTGGACTGATAGTGGGGATGCGTCTAGCTTTAAAAGTATTCATGCAGGGTGTATGGTAGCAGATGTCATTGGCAACCATATCAAAGCCTTGACCAATTAGCCTTTGCAAGATATCTTGTCTCTTCAGCTTTTTGGCTTGATCAAGGATTGCATGTTGGCTGGTTGTAGTAGACACTGTACAGGTGGGCTCTTTCCCTCTATACCATGTCTTATTACAGATGACACAAGTGTTCTTGGCTTCAAATCCTGATGTGGATTGTCTTGTGGTATGAGACCCAAGAGATGAAGTTTTCATAGGGTCATCAGCCGCTGGTGGTTGCCCTCCTAGATTCCTTTTTTCTGCCAGTTTGTAACTTATTTCATTCAGGTACCAGTTCCTGCATTTTACATGCCATTTAGGGGAATTTTGTCCAACCCAGTCTTCTTGGGTAATGTCACTTTGTAATCTTCTGTGAATATGATCCCGTCGACAGGACACAGCCACAAGAAGCTTTTCTGTTGATATCACCTGGACATTATTAAGTCCTTTCATTGATGGTTCTTGACATATTAGACATCTGCCATAGTCTGTGTTCCAGCCATCCTCCCGCCTTTTCTTTGGTTGTTCCAGTAACAGTGCCTCTTGAACCAGCCTCTTCCCAGCTTGACTGGTCATTTTTCTCCCGGCTGTGTTATCTGAAACACAAACTAATTCATTAGACATTGTAGTTAAAAGTGCAAAGGAGTATATATATTAAGAACACAACTTCACTTGGAACAAATCTCATCCAGAAGTGCATGTTGATATTATTTCACACTTGTCTGAAAATGAGTAAATATTAAATCATTCATAAAAATCAGCCATACAGCAAAACTCTGTCAGCTGTGCACCTTGATCCTGTATGGGGAAATCATAATAGCAGTAAATTTACATATGTAGCTTGTTTGAGTCATTAATATCTGAACTACCCAGTCAAACTATTTGCCTGTGCATGAAATTGCAGCTATATTGGGCCCTGCACAAAGTAGGGATGCGCAAAGATGATGATGACGATGATGATGATGATGATGAAAGATGCGCAACATTTGTGTGCCTCTTACAAATTTCCAGCAGCTTGTTGGCGAGGTTGTTGACCTAGGTTGTGTTCCTAGGCATGTGTAGATATGATTTCTGGGGCACAACCTTTTACAACAGCCCATGTCTGGGAAACCCCCTTGGCCCCCTGGGTAAATGTTGTTTTTCAATGCCCTCGTGTCAGCAAGACTTAAACTAGAGTTTTGTTTCTATAAGGATGCAAACAATCTTGATGAATTCACCAATACTTGGTGTCATGAAGGGTTGTGTGAGTTTCGTGAGAACCAACTGGTAATATTTTTGTAGGTTGTATAAAGTTAATGGTTTATTTTGGCAAATTGTGTGCCGTGATACTTCTGTAACCTTTTCGTTTCATTGCTTTTTCATGTATTTATGATTGGTGTGAAGATATAAATACATTTTTTTGTATTATTTTGATAATAAAAGGACTTCAAAAGTCTCTCTCTCTCTCTTTCTCTCTCTCGCCCCCTGCTGGCTGTCGGTGTGTTTGGGCGCGGCAAGATGGTGGCTATGCATGTGTGGTGAGGTACGAGCTGCTGTGCTGTTCTACTCTGTTGTCCTTTTCCACGTCGTATTTCACCTTCTCCTTCCCCCTGTTCGTTTATCTTCACATCCTTACTCTGCATTTGTGCCCCAGCCCCTCCCCTTTGATCAGACCCAACACTTCGGGGCTTCGGCCTCCCCCCCTCCCCCACCCCCCTCTGCCTCCCTTTTCCCTCCTCGATTCCCTTTTTCTTGTCTCGTTTGTATTTATATATTCACTCCGTGTCCTTTGTTTCCTTTCCTTTTCTGAGAGAGAGAGAGCCCGCAGCTGTTTGTGGATAACTTTTGCATTAATCGGCGGCCCATCCCGTCCTCCGGCTGATCGCTTTTTTCTCCACCAGCTGTGTTTGTTTTTCGCCTTTGAAAATCTGTCTCGGCTCATAATCAATTAATCACTGTTCGGGAGCGATATTCACCCTCCCGTCCTCGTCCCTCCCCCCCTCGTCCTCGTCCCTCCCCCCCTCGTCCTCGTCCCTCCCCCCCTCGTCCTCGTCCCTCCCCCCCTCGTCCTCGTCCCTCCCCCCCTCGTCCTCGTCCCTCCCCCCCCTCGTCCTCGTCCCTCCCCCCCCTCGTCCTCGTCCCTCCCCCCCTCGTCCTCGTCCCTCCCCCCCCCCCCGTCCCCCGTCCCTCGTCCCCCGTCCCTCGTCCCCCGTCCCCCGTCCCTCGTCCCTCGTCCCCTGTCCCACCCCCACCCTCGTCCCTTCTAAATTATGACTTCGTTTTCACGTTACGCGGCATATGAAGCGTTAACTCGTAGACATGGCGTTGTTTGTGTCCCACCGAACGAGGTCAGCGTCGAAGACCTCGTTATTGCTGTGGGCAACATAATCGGTATTGATAAAGTTCGCGCGGCCTCACGAATGAACAAACGTGTCGTTATTTTCGTATCCGAGGCTGAACTGGTTCACGAGATTGTATGTACAGGATTATCGACAGATGACGGACATTTCGTACTCGTGTCCCCTCTCGACACTCCAGCCGTTAAGGTCATCATCTCGAACTGTCCTCCATTCCTGAAGAACGAGAGACTGGTCTCCGAACTATCTCGTTATGGTACTGTGGTTTCGCATGTCACGATGTTACCTTTACGTTGCCAGGACGACCGGGCTAAACATGTGATGTCTTTCAGGAGACAAGCTTATCTTGTACTTCCTCCTTCTAACGTCGAAAGAACGCTGAACATTGTTTTGAAATTCAAAATTGATAATCATGATTACCAATTATACGTAACCACTGACACCTTGAAATGTTTTGAATGTGGTAAATTCGGACACCTGAAACGCTCTTGCCCAAAAACGGCTTCGTCGAACGATGGGACTGTAATTAAATCGTATCTGTACTGAACCCGGGGTGATGCTCGTTGCTCGTTGTCATCGTTGTCACCGCTAGGGGCGTGACTATAAGACCCGTTGCTGCGATGCTCCGAGACTTCTCCCTTGTGACATGTTACATCGGTAGCCTCTTAACGGTACGCCTTTATAGAATATCTAGCTTGCTTGCATTGAATGATATGAATGGATCCATGAGATGTCGCATCGTATGCTTATTGTGTATTTCTACTTTACAGGAATGATGTGATTATCTAAATGCAATTAAACCAAACCGTTGGACTTAAGTTGTGTGGACCTGAATGGTTTTCCACAACACCTGAAACGCTCTTGCCCAAAAACGGCTTCGTCGAACGATGGGACAAACCACGTAAACAACAAGGATTCTTCTTCTTCATCTTTTGCTTCGGCTGTGAAGGGAACATCTTCCATGTCCGGCAATAACACTCAGCCTTCCCATCCCGATGATCCAAACAGCACAACGAACGTCGGGGATGGTTTCACCATTGTTCCGTCAAGGAAGAGAAAGACCTTTCCCGACGGTCATTTAACTCAGAAAAAGGCAGCATTTAACAATAAGCAACCTGTCGGTAACACCCCCCCAGTCGTGACCGATGCCACTCTACAAGGCTTACCTGGGACAAACCCTGTACCTACAGCCAACAAGTTCGGCCCCCTTTCATGTGAGGACATAGACGTTCCACATGCAGGGACTGGTTTACCTGTTAACAAATCAAATGGAATCGTCTCACCTGTTACGGACTCGGCTATTGGAAAGTCCTCTGATGATTTTGCTGAGACCACTGGTGATGAACCTGCTGAGACCACTGGTGATGAACCTGTCGAGACCATGGATGATGAACCTGCTGAGACCATTGGTGATGAACCTGCCGAGACCACTGGTGATGAACCTGCCGAGACCATTGGTGATGAACCTGTCGAGACCACTGGTGATGAACCTGCCGAGACCACTGGTGATGAACCTGTCGAGACCATGGATGATGAACCTGCTGAGACCATTGGTGATGAACCTGCCGAGACCATTGGTGATGAACCTGCCGAGGCCACTGGTGATGAACCTGCCGAGACCACTGGTGATGAACCTGTCGAGACCATGGATGATGAACCTGCTGAGACCACTGGTGATGAACCTGCCGAGACCACTGGTGATGAACCTGCCGAGACCACTGGTGATGAACCTGCTGAGACCATTGGTGATGAACCTGCCGAGGCCACTGGTGATGAACTTGCTGTCACTTTGGAAAATGTTAATCCTGAGCATGATGATGCTGAATTCCCGCCAGCAGAAAATAGCGAAACTGTCCCAGTTACTGCCCTCACTTCATCACCGGGTGAAGCTGGAATCGCAGGAATCAATATCTTGCAAGAGACTCCTATTCTGCTAGATACCGCCACACCATCGGAGGTTGTTGCAGTCGGGGGAAGCAACATCGCTGCATCTGCTGATGCTGTTTCTGTTTCACAAAATCCACAGATTATTGCTGTTATTCCTCAAAGCAATGTTCCCACGGTGGGAGAGCACACAGATGTTACAACTAGTGCAGGTCCGTGTGCCAATATTGATGACAGCAGCGACATGCAGGATTATACAAGCTTGTGTGATTCGGAAATTAAAACTGACTGACGAATCTGACCTGGAGGAAGCAAACAGCCAGGTGGAAGCAATGGAGAAACCTACCAGTCTAGGTCCTACTTCCCCTGAACAAATACGACTTTTCTTGCAAAATACGTACAGGAAACGCAGTATAAACCTAACAGAATACTTTCCCGATTTACCGTCCTTCCTTGAGTGTGCTCAGGCTATTATACGCAGGCCTGACTTATTCAACTTTCGTCAGACACATTGTCACCGTTTAAGAAAATTGATCGCCAAGACGAAAAAGACTCTAAGTTAATTCATGGTGAGTTTCAAGATTGGAACAGTAAATGTCAATGGTGGTGGAAGTTCACTCCGCCAGATCCAGATCAAGCAGCTGATAAACGCAAACGGTCTCGACATAGCTTTGTTGCAGGAGACCCACGCCGTCAGATCTGTTCAGGCCCAGTGGCGGCTCATTATGGATAAGGAGTGTTTCTTTAGTAACAGCTCCTCGTCTAAGGCAGGAATCATGTTTGTCTTAGGGAAACATTTCCAACCATCCTCGCTTCAATTTGCGAATATCATTGATGGCCATCTTGCCTCTGTGACCTTCTATCTCAATCAGGTCAAGTTTACAATCCTTAATGTGTATGCTCCAAGCAAAAATGGTGAGCGGATCTCCTTCTTTGCTGAACTGAGAAAGTTCCTCCAAACACTGGATCTGCAGACTTGTCTAATTATTGGTGGCGATTTTAACTGTACTGTTAATGCCTCATGCGACCGAAACGGGCCGGAACCTCAACCATGTACCGCAAAACTCTTTGCAAATATCATCGCAAAATATAATCTCCATGATGTCTGGCGCTTGCAACACCCTTCCGAACAATCCTACACATGGTGTCGTTGTTCCAACAACCACATCTCACTTGCGAGGCTTGATCGCATTTATGTAAATTCTCACCTGTTACATGGAGTTTGCAAATCTGACATCGTGCCTTCCGGTTTCTCCGATCACTTCCTAGCTCGAGCATTCGTTCAACTCTCGAAACCGTGTCCAGGGAGTTCTCACTGGAAATTCAACAATAGTTTAATAGAAGACTTCAATTTTATTCAGGCTTTTGAATCTTTCTGGACAGATCTCTTGGAACAGAAGTTAAGCTGTTCTGTTAACCCACTGGTGTAGTGGGATCTAGTAAAAACCCAAATCAAAGGTTTCTGCCAACAATACCAGAGCTTCTCAAAAAGGGCTGATTACGAAGCAAGGAAATTATTGCAATCAGAGATTTTACATCTTCAGAGGGTCACAGGACAAAATAATAATGTGCAAAGAGCCTTAACCGAAAAACAGTCTTTATTGAAAGAAATAACTGAGAGGAATGCACGTGGTGCCCTAGTTCGGATGAGGGTGCAGCACCTTAATGAGACAGACATACCAACTAAGTACTTTTTTTCCTTAGAGAAACGCCTCCCGAACAAACAGCTCTCTCAACTGCGTTTGGCAGACTCATCCATCACTTTCAACCAATCAGTTATCAAACTTTTTACAAAGGAATATTTCTCGAAAATATACTCGATGGAGCAAATAAATCCTGTCAGTGTCGCCTCTATCTCCGTAGGGCTGCCAGTGTTGTGTGAGGGTGGACGTTCCTACCTGGAGGGGCCCATTACCTTGGACGAACTTGGCACCGCTCTGCACAGCCTTGCTGTTGGGAAAGCGCCTGGATTGGACGGACTTACAACTGAATTTTATAAGAAATTCTGGCATCTACTGGGTCCCGAACTCCTCAACACCTTGAACGCAAGCTGCCAGCTTGGAGAGCTCCCTCAGAGTTGCCGACGGGCTATTCTCACCCTCATTCCAAAGAAAGGAGACTTGCTCTATATTAAAAACTGGCGCCCAATCTCTTTGCTATGCACAGACTATAAAGTATTCTCAAAAGCCCTGGCATCGCGACTCACTCCTCATCTCTCCTCATTGTTGAAAGAAGACCAATGCTATTGTGTACCCAAGCGCTCCATCTATGACAACATCTCCCTCGTAAGAGACATGATTGAACTGTGCAAAGAAAACCCCACAGATTTGGGACTTCTTCTCCTTGATCAGGAGAAGGCCTTTGACCGCGTCGATCATCGGTACCTCTTCAAAGTGCTTGAACGGTTTGGACTTGGTCCGACCTTCATTTCTTACATTAAGATACTGTATAACAATATCTCTAGTGTGCTTAAGATAAACAATGGACTTGTTACACCCTTGCCTGTCAACAGGGGAATTCGACAAGGTTGCCCCCTCTCTGGCTTGCTATATGCTCTCTCCATTGAACCCTTACTGGGTTATTTGCGTGCTAGACTAACCGGGGTTGGGTTTTCTCATCTTGAACGGCCCATTAAGGTGCTGGCATATGCTGATGATGTGTGTGTCTTTGTGCGGAACCTCAATGACATTAACGTTGTCCGTTATTGTCTATCCGTGTTTGAAAAGGCTTCTTCAGCCAAAGTGAATTGGGAGAAAACGAGCGCCATTTGGCTTGGTCCGTCATGTCACTCGGCACCCAAACTTCCTGCTCCTCTTGCATGGGCCACTGATGGCGTGAAATACCTTGGAGTGTTCTTGGGTAATGACGCCACAGTAGCAAAGAATTGGGCTGGTCTGTTGGATCTTGTTGAAGGAAAACTGCAAAAATGGAGAAATCTGATAACACAACTGTCTTATCGTGGAAGGGTCTTGGTGATCAACAGTTTGGTGGCCTCTACCCTATGGCACAGGTTCTTTGTGCTGCACCCTCCGGTAGTGTTGCTTCAACAGCTCCAGAAGTACTTTGTGTCTTTCTTCTGGGATGGAAAGCACTGGTTGCGACCCGAGGTCCTCAGCTTGCCACTGACCGATGGAGGCCAAGGCCTGGTTGACATAAAGAGCCGGTTAATGGCCTTTCGACTTTCGGTTGCTCTACGCATGCTGTACATGCACCCCTCTCCACCTTGGGTCGACGTCGCTCGTCGCCTTTTGCAGCAGGCGGGGAGACTAGGCTATGACCACGCTATATTCTTGATGGATCTCTCGCATCTTGATATGTCTCCCCTCTCCAGGTTTTATCAAAGTGTACTAAACGCATGGCGAACTCTAACGACAACAAGAGCTACGCATTCGTACACAAAGCAAATGTTCTTGATGGAACCTTTGTTTTACAATTCAATTTTCCATGATATGCCTGCTGATAGGTGTCTCGTTCAATGCTTTGTCGCGAAGAACATAAAATCGGTCGCCGATCTTTTAAGCCCAAGTTGGATTGGAGCTGATGCATTGGCAAGCCTGGTTGGCGTGCGATCCTCCAGAGTTGTGGCACGTATGCTACGCTGTGTGCTTCATACCTATGTACAGCTTGCACCTAACTGGGAGCAAGTCCAAGCAGACAACGAACAAGGTGCCTCTCCTGCTACCTTTCCTGAACTTATTTGCAAGTTTTCTCTTGCCAACTCTCCTCCGTGTACCCCCTTTAGCATAGGATTCAATGGGTTTCCTAAACAAAAAGACCTCTATTTGGGTTGCGTAAGTTTCCTTTTGCAAGGGCAAATGACACAGCGGAGGGTTCGATGGAGAGACCTCTTACCTTGTTCCCCCCCATATTTTCCTAATTGGAAAGGATTCTATCATCCTCCTGTGCCGCCACGACATGGTGACCTCCAATGGAGACTTGCACACTGGATCCTCCCCTCTAACCACTTGCTGCACCGCTTCTCAAGTCTCCTAGCAGATGAATGTCCCTTTTGTAAAAGGCCTGAAAACCTCTTTCATATTTATGTTGAATGTCAACGGTTGGCTCCTTTATTTATCTTTCTTAAGAATTGTTTTGGCAGGATTGGCTTGGTTTTCAACACTTGTGTTTTCATTTATGGCTTAGACATCTCACACAAGAATATGAATGATGTGTTAGGTAATTTCCTGCTTGCACAGGCAAAAATGGCAGTGTATAAATCAAGAAAAAGAAAAGTTGATGATCTCGGAGCTAATGAGGAAAATGCCTTGTTCTTGTTTAAAAATCTTGTGACGAGCCGTGTAAAGTTAGACTTTGCCTTTTTCTCCATAACAGGAAGGCTGCCACAGTTTGAGACCAAATGGTGCGTGAAAGAAGTCATTTGTAAAATCCTGGAGAGAAACGTTTATTGTTTTGTGAAATGTTTTGTGCATAATTTTACTGTATTAATATTTTTTGTTTGTTTCTCTGCTTGAAATGACAATGTGACCCCTATTTGGGGGTTTTCTTTTTCTATTTTTATAATAAAAAGATACAAAAGTCTCTCTCTCTCTCTCTCTCTCTCTCTCTCTGGCGCCACCTATCGGCTGTCGGTGCGTTGGGTGTAGCGTCATGGCGGCTGTGAGCAACTGCTCAGTGTTTTGGTGAGTCCGTTGTGAGTTTTCCCCCCTCTCCTGCCCTCCCCTGCCCCCCCTCCCTCTCCTTTTCCATCCTGTGTGCTTCGGCATTGTGTTTTCATCCGTTCTGCACCCTTGTCTTCGAGAGAGAGAGGATTGAGAGCGAGCCCATTTTGGGTGCGGCCTACTGGCTTCGACGGCGCTTTGTAAGCCTTTTTTGTGCTTATAATGCACGTTTATTATTTACTTTAGTTCGATTATTTAGGTTTGATACCTTCTTGTCCGATTCGGACAAGGGGGGGGGGGGGATTTCACTGGTATGGCGAATACACGCTCTCGTTACGAGGCGTTCGAAAATTTAACGCGTAAGCATGCATTCGCATGTGTTCCGCCTGAAGGAGCTCTGACTGAGGACATCATCCTTGCCGTGGGATCCATCATAGGAGACGGTAATGCTCGTGCGGCATCACGAATGAACCAGAAATTTGTTGTCTTCGTGTCAGAAGAAAAACTCGTTCATGACGTCGTTAGTACCGGTCTAACCATAAAAGGGGGTCATTATATTACGGCATCCCCTATGGATACGCCAGCTACCAAGATAACAATATCCAACGTCCCACCGTTTGTGCCAGGCGAGAAACTCCTATCCGTTCTGTCTTGTTATGGTAAAATTGTTTCCCGAATCTCAATGATTCCGCTCGGGTGTCGCAGCGATCGTGTTAAACACGTAATGAGCTTTAGGAGGCAGGTGTACATGATTCTCCCGGATCGCGGAGCCGATACAGGTTTAAATATATCCTTTAAAGTATCGTTGGATGACCGGGAATACCACATGTATGCTTCCTCAGCCTCCTTAACTTGCTTTAATTGTGGAGAATTCGGACACGTTAAAAGATTCTGTCCTAGGGCCTCTTGTCCGAAGTGTGGTGAACCGGGACATAACGAAAGGGGTTGTAAAAAGGCCAATCCCTCCACCGCGCCTTGCGACACCCCGACCATGCTCGCTGACACCCGGACCGTATCTCCTGTTACCCCTACCGTACCTTCCGTCACCCGGACCGTATCTCCTGTCACCCCTACCGTACCTTCCGTCACCCGGACCGTACCCTCTGACACCCCGACCGCATCTTCGGACGCCCCGACCGTACCTTCTGACACCCCGACCGTACCTTCTGACACCCCGACCGTACCTTCTGACACCCCGACCGTACTCTTTGACCCCCCGACTGTACCCTCTGACACCCAGACCGTACCTTCTGACACCCCGACCATACCTTCTGACACCCCGACCGTACCTTCTGACACCCCGACCGTACCTTCTGACACCCCGACCGTACCTTCTGACACCCCGACCGTACCTTCTGACACCCCGACCGTACCTTCTGACACCCCGACCGTACCTTCTGACACCCCGACCGTACCTTCTGACACCCCGACCGAGTCGTCTGTCACACCGGTGCTTTTCGATTCCAATGTGATGACACCCACCGATGTGACTGACACAACTAGCATTGCCCCCTTTCCCGAACCCATGAACGAAGAATCCATAGTGTTTGCTAAAAAGCGAAGAGCACCAGCGCCAAGCAGTTTCGCTGGTGCTGCAAAGAAGGCGGTCATGGGCGGCACCATTTCCGGTGCACATGTGTCCGAGTGTCCCTCTGACAGTCCCTCACTAACTGAGTATGTGAATACCGTTGTCAATGACACCAGTGAGTCTCATTATGTAAATGAGCCAAAAAATAAAAATTGTACCTCTCACCTGGAAGTTTCCGAGTGCGAAACCTCCAGTGAAAGTATTACCATTTCCGAGCTGGGAAATGTTTTTCCGCTTGTCCCCCCTTTAAATACCGAGCAGACTAAGGATTCAATAAACGTTCCCACTGTACAAACGGGGCCAGCAAATCTGAGTTTGCTGGGATCTCAAACCCAAGCTCCGACCCCAGATACAAATATCCACCAAAGTGTTAACGAGTGCTCTCGGGAACACCTTGGGAAACTTGTGAAGGTGCCTCCAGACAAGACCGCGGGGGCAGCGGGTAATACCCCAGATCCTGACGACATGTTATCTGACGTGTCTGAGTCCGAAGATGACATTGAGGCAACCGCGCTGTCACAAGCGATGACAGGTCACTCGCAGGTATCCCCTCAACTCATTCTTACCTTCCTTAACGAAACGTATCGTCACCGCAACATTGTCATTAAAGACTATTTCCCTGACTTGGCTGCATTCATGTGCACCGCAAAGTCAATAATCAAAGCGCGTGAGGATTTTGACCTGACAAAATCTCAATTCCACAGGTTAAGAAAGTTTGTTACCCGAGCAGGTGCGGAGTGTTCCCAAGCACAGGGCGATTTCATTACCACGGAATGAAAAACATTTCCTTTGCGACCTTAAACATGAATGGTGGGGGTGCAAGTCACCAACGTCAGGCCCAAGTCAAAAACTTGTTTGACCGCAAAAAGGCAAATGTTCTTTTACTACAAGAGACCCACATCACACCTAACGTGGAACATGACTGGTGCCAAACTTTCAAAGGGCAATGCTATTTTAGCAATCTGTCAGCCTCATCTGCTGGGGTTGGGTTTTTTCTAAAGCCAGGTCTAGCTTTTGAGTCTTGTCATTTTCAGGAAGTCATAAAAGGCCGGCTTATTTCCCTTCAGCTTGCACATCAAAACTTCCGCTGTACCATTTTTAATGTGTACGCACCTAGTGAGAGCAGGGACCGAAAGGCCTTCTTCACCTCCATGGTAAACCACCTGAAATCAGTTGATCTCGACCAATGTGTGTGCATTGGTGGCAACTTTAATTGCACCTTTGACCCTTCGAAGGATAGAAACTCGGCAGAACCCCACCCCGAGTCACATGCGGACCTATCCCGTTTCTTTAAGACGGCCGGTCTACTGGATGTTTGGCGATTGCATCACCCCAACATAGTCCAGTTTACCTGGTGTCGATGTGCCAATGGCCGGGTGTCTTCGGCAAGACTCGACCGCTGGTACATTAATGTACCCTTTAGGAACGTCGCGGCCTCTTCAGGTTGTTTTCCGTCATTGTTTTCAGACCACCATATGGTAACCTTAGATCTTTCTTTTCCTCGACCCACATGCAGAAATAGTTACTGGAAGTTTAACGTTAAACTTTTAGAAGATAGTTTATTTACAGACTCCTTTCGTGATTTCTGGGCTGAAATGAGTACTAAAAAATCTTCTTTCTCCTCAATTAGTCTCTGGTGGGATAACCTAAAGGCCCAAATTCGAGTATTTTGTCAACAATTTAATTCGCACTGTACCAATGTAAAACATATCACGATGGCTTGCTTGGAAGCAGACATCTTAAGGTTAGAGAGCAAGTTGGCCAATGAGAGCAACCCAGTGAACTATCGGTTGCTACTCGAGAAGAAGGCCCAATTAAGGGATTTGATCCATGAAAAAGCAGCGGGCACACTAGTTCGGCTAAGAATACAAAATATAAAGGTTTCAGATACCCCAACTAAGGCTTTCTTTCACCTAGAAACTGTAGAGAAACCAGTACGATTTTATCTTCGGTTTTGGACCCAGGGGGGAACATCCTAACAAATCCGAGTGATATAAAATTAAATGTAATCGATTTCTTTTCTGAACTTTTCAAGGCCAAAACAGTTTCTCACGAAATGATGAATGTTTTGACCTCTCATCTTCCTTCTGTGGCTGAGGCCCAACGTCTGGAACTAGATGCTCCAATTACCCTTTCAGAGCTAACCGGCGCACTCGCTGAGATGGAGTCGGGAAAAGCCCCTGGCATCGATGGCCTACCGGCCGAATTTCTTTCGGCATTCTGGGACATTTTGGGCCCAGAGCTGCTAAATGTTCTGGATGCATCTCTTTTATCCAGAGAATTACCGCTCAGTTTTAGAAGAGCAGTACTCTGCCTGCTACCCAAGACTGGCGATCTCCGACACCTGTCAAACTGGCGTCCGATCTCTTTGTTGTGCACGGATTACAAACTGTTTTCCAAGGTCCTTGCGAACCGGTTGAAGACAGTTATTGGGGACCTGGTGTCACCTGATCAAAGTTGCGGCATCCCTGGCAGATCCATCTATGACAACATATTCCTAGTCAGAGATTTGTTAACTGGTAAATGTGTCAAAGAGGATTTTGGATTGGTGTTTCTTGACCTTGCAAAGGCCTTTGATAGCATTGATCATGAGTTTTTGTGTCATGTGTTACAAGCTTGCGGGCTTGGCACTAATTTTAGAGCCTACATAGCTTTGTTATATGCAAACATCTCCAGCTTGATCAAAGTTAACAACGAATTTTGCCCACCCATAAAGGTTCAGAGAGGGGTAAGGCAAGGTTGTCCACTTTCAGGTCTATTATTTGCCCTCGCTTTGGAGCCCCTCTTAATCGCCCTCAGAAAGGATATCCCTGGACTTGTCCTTTCTCCAGGACACCCACCTTTGACCCTGTCAGCTTATGCCGACGACCTTTGTGTCATTATAAAAAGAAAATGCGACAGTGACGCCATGGCAAAGTGTTTGTCGGACTTCAACCTTGCCTCATCATTAAGGTGTAATTGGGGGAAAAGCAAGGCTCTGTGGATCCCCTTTCCAAAAAATGACTTACCTATGCCACCGTTATTACCACCACCTCCCCTTCCTGCAGAGCTAGTGTGGGCAAACGATGGCATCAAGTATTTGGGCGTCTTCCTCGGTCCTCCTCAGTATGCCCAGAACAATTGGGACAGGATCATTGACCAGGTAGATGGGCGTTTGAGCCGATGGAAAAGAGCTCTACCCCACCTTTCCTATAAGGGTCGCGCGCTAGTTGTCAACAACCTCGTCACTACCCTTTTGTGGCACCGGTTCATCTGCCTGCAACCACCGGAGGTTTTGCTCCAAGCTATCCAGAGGAAACTGGTGGATTTTTTTTGGGGAGGCTACCACTGGCTTCGACCCAGCGCCATATGTTGTCCCTTGGCCGAGGGTGGTCATGGCCTAGTCGATGTGAAATGCCGCCTGTTGGCCTTCCGGCTCCGCTCCATCCAACGCTTGCTTTATGCAGAACACCTACCAGGAAAGCCCTTAGCCTGCTCCATTCTTCAACGAGCTGGGAGGCTCGGATACGGACAGGAACTTTTCCTGACCAACCTTCAACACGTCGATACATCTCTGCTCCCAGTCTTTTATCAGAGCCTCTTGAATGCCTGGCAGGGCGTTTCGATAAGTCGCCAAACAGACTCGTATGGCACTAACATGTATGCACACGAGCCTTTATTTTTCAACCCACTTTTCCCCGATATCCCGAGGAGTCGCGACTTCTGCCAGCATTTTATAGCGGCCAACATCCTGAAAGTGTGTCATCTCCGACACGACTCTGGACAGGGATGGAAGCCTGCGAACGAGCTGGCGGACCTAACAGGTGTTCGGTCCAGGAGGCAAATCGGGAACATACTAAGAGCGGTGATCCGAAGGGGCCACCAGCTAGGCCTACATTGGACGCAGGACGTAGAGGTTGAGCCCACAGTCCCAAAATTAGGTGTCGCTTTTACCCCAAACGAGCTGCCCCCCCCCCCCCCATGAGCGCAGGGTCACCCCCCTTCCATGTTATGAGCAGCAAGAGTATTTATAAGTCTTGTGTGAAACTCCTTCTTGGGGACCCACCTCTAGCTGGGGTTACCCGGTGGAAAGGACTCTTGCCTCCCGGTCCCCCCTCTGAGCCTTTATGGGATACAATGTATGCTGGACTTATTTCTAAAAGAACAGGTGACCTTCAGTGGCGTTTGGCCCACTGGATTGTTCCTTCCAATGCTGTCATTCGTTTTTTTTCCCCCATTTCCGGCTGTTGCCCCTTTTGTCCGGTGAGGGAAGATTTGTTTCATGCTTTCATTAATTGTGAAAGACTTTCTCCTTTGTTTCATTGGTTAAATTTTATTTCCCATAGATTGCAGGTTACCTTTTCTTTGAAAGCTTACATCTTTGGCTTTCCTCCCAAAAAGGGAACCACATCTATTGTATTCGGGTTCCTAACCGCTACTGCTAAACTGGCCGTATACCTGTCGCGGAAGGCGAAGCTGGGCGGCAGACCCATGCAGGAATGCAGTATTATGGTGTTTTTTAGTTCATTGGTGTCAGCAAGGCTCAAGCTTGAATTTGGCTGTGTCCAAACGGCAAACGACCTTGCAAATTTTGTTGCGACCTGGTGTGTTGGAGGGATTTGTGAGGTCCAAGATAACAAATTGTTAATTTCTGTATAATACAGTGCGGGTGTTTCTTATCGTGCGTTGTTTTTTTTCCCTGGTATTTGCACCTTTTCTGTCACTTGGTTTGCAGTGCACCGATTGTTTTTTTCCTTCCGGGATTGCTATGATTTTACTGATTGTCCTGATTGAATTGCTTTTGGTGGTACTCTTGTTTTATACTTTTATAATAAAAAGAGCTTAAAAGTCAAAGTCTCTCTCTCTCTCTGTCTCTCTCTGTCTCTCTCTCTCTCTCTCGCCCCCTGCTGGCTGTCGGTGTGTTTGGGCGCGGCAAGATGGTGGCTGTGCATGTGTGGTGAGGTACGAGCTGCTCTGCTGTTCTACTCTTTTGTCCCTTTCCACGTCGTATCTCACCTTTTCCACGTCGTATCTCACCTTTTCCTTCCCCCTGTTCGTTTATCTTTACATCCTTACTCTGCATTTGTGCCCCAACCCCTCCCCTTTGATCAGACCCAACACTTCGGGGCTTCGGCCTCCCCCATCCCCCTCTGCCTCCCTTTTCCCTCCTCGATTCCCTTTTCTTATCTCGTTTGTATTTATATTCACTCCGTGTCCTTTGTTTCCTTTTCCTTTTCTGAGAGAGAAAAAGAGAGTCCGCAGCTGTTTGTGGATAACTTTTGCATTAATCGGCGGCCCATCCCGTCCTCCGGCTGATCGCTTTTTTCTCCACCAGCTGTGTTTGTTTTCGCCTTTGAAAATCTGTCTCGGCTCGTAATTAATTAATCACTGTTCGAGAACGATATTCACTCTCCCGTCCTCGTCCCCTCCCCCCCCGTCCCTCGTCCCCCGTCCCCCGTCCCCCGTCCCCCGTCCCTCGTCCCCCGTCCCTCGTCCCCCGTCCCTCGTCCCCCGTCCCCCGTCCCCCGTCCCCCGTCCCCCGTCCCCCGTCCCTCGTCCCCCGTCCCTCGTCCCCCGTCCCTCATCCCCTGTCCCTCGTCCCCCGTCCCACCCCCACCCTCGTCCCTTGTCCCCCCCCCCTCGTCCCTTGTCCCCCCCCCTCGTCCCTTGTCCCCCATGACTTCGTTTTCGCGTTACGCGGCATATGAAGCGTTAACTCGTAGACATGGCGTCGTTTGTGTCCCGCCGAACGAGGTCAGCGTCGAAGACCTCGTTATTGCTGTGGGCAACATAATCGGTATTGATAAAGTTCGTGCAGCCTCGCGAATGAACAAACGTGTCGTTATTTTCGTATCCGAGGCTGAATTGGTTCACGAGATTGTATGTACAGGATTATCGACAGATGACGGACATTTCGTACTCGTGTCCCCTCTCGACACTCCAGCCGTTAAGGTCATCATCTCGAACTGTCCTCCATTCCTGAAGAACGAGAGACTGGTCTCCGAACTATTCTCGTTATGGAACTGTGGTTTCGCATGTCACGATGTTACCTTTACGTTGCCAGGACGACCGGGCTAAACATGTGATGTCTTTCAGGAGACAAGCTTATCTTGTACTTCCTCCTTCTAACGTCGAAAGAACGCTGAACATTGTTTTGAAATTCAAAATTGATAATCATGATTACCAATTATACGTAACCACTGACACCTTGAAATGTTTTGAATGTGGTAAATTCGGACACCTGAAACGCTCTTGCCCAAAAACGGCTTCGTCGAACGATGGGACAAACACGTAAACAACAAGGATTCTTCTTCTTCATCTTTTGCTTCGGCTGTGAAGGGAACATCTTCCATGTCCGGCAATGACGCTCAGCCTTCCCATCCCGATGATCCAAACAGCACAACGAACGTCGGGGATGGTTTCACCATCGTTCCGTCAAGGAAGAGAAAGACCTTTCCCGACGGTCATTTAACTCAGAAAAAGGTAGCATTTAACAATAAGCAACCTGTCGGTAACACCCCCCCAGTCGTGACCGATGCCACTCTACAAGGCTTACCTGGGACAAACCCTGTACCTACAGCTAACAAGTTCGGCCCCCTTTCATGTGAGGACATAGACGTTCCACATGCAGGGACTGGTTTACCTGTTAACAAATCAAATGGAATTGTCTCACCTGTTACGGACTCGGCTATTGGAAAGTCCTCTGATGATTTTGCTGAGACCACTGGTGATGAACCTGCTGAGACCACTGGTGATGAACCTGCCGAGACCATGGATGATGAACCTGCTGAGACCATTGGTGATGAACCTGCCGAGACCATTGGTGATGAACCTGCCGAGACCACTGGTGATGAACCTGCTGAGACCATTGGTGATGAACCTGCCGAGACCACTGGTGATGAACCTGCCGAGACCACTGGTGATGAACCTGCCGAGGCCACTGGTGATGAACCTGCTGTCACTTTGGAAAATGTTAATCCTGAGCATGATGATGCTGAATTCCCGTCAGCAGAAAATAGCGAAACTGTCCCAGTTACTGCTCTCACTTCATCACCGGGTGAAGCTGGAATCGCAGGAATCAATATTTTGCAAGAGACTCCTATTCTGCTAGATACCGCCACACCATCGGAGGTTGTTGCAGTCGGGGGAAGCAACATCGCTGCATCTGCTGATGCTGTTTCTGTTTCACCAAATCCACAGATTATTGCTGTTATTCCTCAAAGCAATGTTCCCACGGTGGGAGAGCACACAGATGTTACAACTAGTGCAGGTCCGTGTGCCAATATTGATGACAGTAGTGACATGCAGGATTATACAAGCTTGTGTGATTCGGAAATTAAAACTGACTCTGACGAATCTGACCTGGAGGAAGCAAACAGCCAGGTGGAAGCAATGGAGAAGCCTACCAGTCTAGGTCCTACTTCCCCTGAACAAATACGACTTTTCTTGCAAAATACGTACAGGAAACGCAGTATAAACCTAACAGAATACTTTCCCGATTTACCGTCCTTCCTTGAGTGTGCTCAGGCTATTATACGCAGACCTGACTCATTCAACTTTCGTCAGACACATTGTCACCGTTTAAGAAAATTGATCGCCAAGACGAAAAAGACTCTAAGTTAATTCATGGTGAGTTTCAAGATTGGAACAGTAAATGTCAATGGTGGTGGAAGTTCACTCCGCCAGATCCAGATCAAGCAGCTGATAAACGCAAACGGTCTCGACATAGCTTTGTTGCAGGAGACCCACGCCGTCAGATCTGTTCAGGCCCAGTGGCAACTCATTATGGATAAGGAGTGCTTTTTTAGTAACAGCTCCTCGTCTAAGGCTGGAATCATGTTTGTCTTAGGGAAACATTTCCAACCATCCTCGCTTCAATTTGCGAATATCATTGATGGCCATCTTGCCTCTGTGACCTTCTATCTCAATCAGGTCAAGTTTACAATCCTTAATGTGTATGCTCCAAGCAAAAATGGTGAGCGGATCTCCTTCTTTGCTGAACTGAGAAAGTTCCTCCAAACACTGGATCTGCAGACTTGTCTAATTATCGGTGGCGACTTTAACTGTACTGTTAATGCCTCATGCGACCGAAACGGGCTGGAACCTCAACCATGTACCGCAAAACTCTTTGCAAATATCATCGCAAAATATAATCTCCATGATGTCTGGCGCTTGCAACACCCTTCCGAACAATCCTACACATGGTGTCGTTGTTCCAACAACCACATCTCACTTGCGAGGCTTGATCGCATTTATGTAAATTCTCACCTGTTACATGGAGTTTGCAAATCTGACCGTGCCTTCCGGTTTCTCCGATCACTCCCTAGCTCGAGCATTCGTTCAACTCTCGAAACTGTGTCCAGGGAGTTCTCACTGGAAGTTCAACAATAGTTTAATAGAAGACTTCAACTTTATTCAGGCTTTTGAATCTTTCTGGACAGATCTCTTGGAACGGAAGCTAAGCTGTTCTGTTAACCCACTGGTGTGGTGGGATCTAGGAAAAACCCAAATCAAAGGCTTCTGCCAACAATACCAGAGCTTCTCAAAAAGGGCTGATTATGAAGCAAGGAAATTATTGCAATCAGAGATTTTACATCTTCAGAGGGTCACAGGACAAAATAATAATGTGCAAAGAGCCTTAACCGAAAAACAGTCTTTATTGAAAGAAATAACTGAGAGGAATGCACGTGGTGCCCTAGTTCGGATGAGGGTGCAGCACCTTAACGAGATAGACATACCAACTAAGTATTTTTTTTCCTTAGAGAAACGCCTCCCGAACAAACAGCTCTCTCAACTGCGTTTGGCAGACTCATCCATCACTTTCAACCAATCAGTTATTAAACTTTTCACAAAGGAATATTTCTCGAAAATATACTCGATGGAGCAAATAAATCCTGTCAGTGTCGCCTCTATCTCCGTAGGGCTGCCAGTGTTGTGTGAGGGTGGACGTTCCTACCTGGAGGGGCCCATTACCTTGGACGAACTTGGCGCCGCTCTGCACAGCCTTGCTGTTGGGAAAGCGCCTGGATTGGACGGACTCACAACTTAATTTTATAAGAAATTCTGGCATCTACTGGGTCCCGAACTCCTCAACACCTTGAACGCAAGCTGCCAGCTTGGAGAGCTCCCTCAGAGTTGCCGACGGGCTATTCTCACCCTCATTCCAAAGAAAGGAGACTTGCTCTATATTAAAAACTGGCGCCCAATCTCTTTGCTATGCACAGACTATAAAGTATTCTCAAAAGCCCTGGCATCACGACTTACTCCTCATCTCTCCTCATTGGTGAAAGAAGACCAATGTTATTGTGTACCCAAGCGCTCCATCTATGACAACATCTCCCTCGTAAGAGACATGATTGAACTGTGCAAAGAAAACCCCACAGATTTGGGACTTCTTCTCCTTGATCAGGAGAAGGCCTTTGACCGCGTCGATCATCGGTACCTCTTCAAAGTGCTTGAACGGTTTGGACTTGGTCCGACCTTCATTTCTTACATTAAGATACTGTATAACAATATCTCTAGTGTGCTTAAGATAAACAATGGACTTGTTACACCCTTGCCTGTCAACAGGGGAATTCGACAAGGTTGCCCCCTCTCTGGCTTGCTCTATGCTCTCTCCATCGAACCCTTACTGGGTTATTTGCGTGCTAGACTAACCGGGGTTGGGTTTTCTCATCTTGAACGGCCCATTAAGGTGCTGGCATATGCTGATGATGTGTGTGTTTTTGTGCGGAACCTCAATGACATTAACGTTGTCCGTTATTGTCTATCCGTGTTTGAAAAGGCTTCTTCAGCCAAAGTGAATTGGGAGAAAATGAGCGCCATTTGGCTTGGTCCGTCATGTCACTCGGCACCCAAACTTCCTGCTCCTCTTGCATGGGCCACTGATGGCGTGAAATACCTTGGAGTGTTCTTGGGTAATGACGCCACAGTAGCAAAGAATTGGACTGGTCTGTTGGATCTTGTTGAAGGAAAACTGCAAAAATGGAGAAATCTGATAACACAACTGTCTTATCGTGGAAGGGTCTTGGTGATCAACAGTTTGGTGGCCTCTACCCTATGGCACAGGTTCTTTGTGCTGCACCCTCCGGCAGTGTTGCTTCAACAGCTCCAGAAGTGCTTTGTGTCTTTCTTCTGGGATGGAAAGCACTGGTTGCGACCCGAGGTCCTCAGCTTGCCACTGACCGATGGAGGCCAAGGCCTGGTTGACATAAAGAGCCGGTTGACGGCCTTTCGACCTTCGGTTGCTCTACGCATGCTGTACATGCACCCCTCTCCACCTTGGGTCGACGTCGCTCGTCGCCTTTTGCAGCAGGCGGGGAGACTAGGCTATGACCACGCTATATTCTTGATGGATCTCTCGCATCTTGATATGTCTCCCCTCTCCAGGTTTTATCAAAGTGTACTAAATGCATGGCGAACTCTAACGACAACAAGAGCTACGCATTCGTACACAAAGCAAATGTTCTTGATGGAACCTTTGTTTTACAATTCAATTTTCCATGATATGCCTGCTGATAGGTGTCTCGTTCAATGCTTTGTCGCGAAGAACATAAAATCGGTCGCCGATCTTTTAAGCCCAAATGGCAGTTGGATTGGAGCTGATGCATTGGCAAGCCTGGTTGGCGTGCGATCCTCCAGAGTTGTGGCACGTATGCTACGCTGTGTGCTTCATACCTATGTACAGCTTGCACCTAACTGGGAGCAAGTCCAAGCAGACAATGAACAAGGTGCTTCTCCTGCTACCTTTCCTGAACTTATTTGCAAGTTTTCTCTTGCCAACTCTCCTCCGTGTACCCCCTTTAGCATAGGATTCAATGGGTTTCCTAAACAAAAAGACCTCTATTTGGGTTGCGTAAGTTTCCTTTTGCAAGGGCAAATGACACAGCGGAGGGTTCGATGGAGAGACCTCTTACCTTGTTCCCCCCCATATTTTCCTAATTGGAAAGGATTCTATCATCCTCCTGTGCCGCCACGACATGGTGACCTCCAATGGAGACTTGCACACTGGATCCTCCCCTCTAACCACTTGCTGCACCGCTTCTCAAGTCTCCTAGCAGATGAATGTCCCTTTTGTAAAAGGCCTGAAAACCTCTTTCATATTTATGTTGAATGTCAACGGTTGGCTCCTTTATTTATCTTTCTTAAGAATTGTTTTGGCAGGATTGGCTTGGTTTTCAACACTTGTGTTTTCATTTATGGCTTAGACATCTCACACAAGAATATGAATGATGTGTTAGGTAATTTCCTGCTTGCACAGGCAAAAATGGCAGTGTATAAATCAAGAAAAAGAAAAGTTGATGATCTTGGAGCTAATGAGGAAAATGCCTTGTTCTTGTTTAAAAATCTTGTGACGAGCCGTGTAAAGTTAGACTTTGCCTTTTTCTCCATAACAGGAAGGCTGCCACAGTTTGAGACCAAATGGTGTGTGAAAGAAGTCATTTGTAAAATCCTGGAGAAACGTTTATTGTTTTGTGAAATGTTTTGTGCATAATTTTACTGTATTAATATTTTTTGTTTGTTTCTCTGCTTGAAATGAGAATGTGACCCCTATTTGGGGGTTTTCTTTTTCTATTTTTATAATAAAAAGATAAAGTCTCTCTCTCTCTCTCTCTCTCTCTCTCTCTCTCTCTCTCTCTCTCTCTCTCTCTCTCTCGTCGTGCGTGGGTGTGGCAATCACGGCTGCTGTGTGTGAGGAGCTGTGAGTGCTGTGCTGTGTTGGCGTCTTTCCCATCCTCCATTTCACTCCATCTGTGTCCTTGTACGTGTTTGTGAAGATTTCCCCGTGTTTCCTTTCTTTGTTGAGACAGGAGAGAGAAAGAGAGCGCACATGGTAAGTGATTAGCAGGCCTGTTCAGGACCCCCTGGTTTGGGCCTGCTCTTCCATTTGCTGTGTTTATACGTTTAGCCTTTTCTTGGCTAAATACTTCACCCATATTATTACTTTTCCTTTTCCTCCACTTGCTAGTTTTGCTTGTGGCAGGTTTGTTTTTGTTTTTTCAATTTACTTCATTTGTTAATTTTACACTATGGCAAACGTACGTTTGCACAATAGTGTGTACGAGGCACTTACTCCAAAGAACGGGGTCATAGTTTGTCCGCCGGACGGAGTTAGTGTTGACGACGTTGTAATGGGTTTCGGAGAACAAATTGGGCTCGAAAACATTCTCGCAGCGTCGAAAATGAATCAACGTGTCATGCTCTTCCTGTCCGAAGAGCGATACGTTGCTCAGACAGTCGAAACCGGCTTGTCTGTCGCACCGGATCTTTTTCTTACTGTGTGTCCTTTGGACACACCTGCCGTCAAAATTATTATTTCGAATTTACCACCTTTTTTTAAAAGCGAGGAGATTACCTGTGCTTTAAACCGTTTTGGGACGGCCGTGTCACGGATCTCAATGATCCCCTTACGTTTGCGTTCTGGCGCTTCGGTTAGACACATCATGTCTTTCCGGCGTCACTGTTATATTGTTTTAAAGAACAATGCACAATCGCTTAGTGCTGCTGTGACTTTGAAGCACAAAGATCGCAGCTACCAAATTTACATCGCTACTGAGGCAATGACGTGCTTTATTTGTGGCGAGCACGGACATTTAAAGAACGCTTGTCCGAAACCAAATATTCCCGGTGACGAATCTCAACGTGTGGAATCTAACCGGGAATCTCAACACCTGGAACCCAAACCAAGCACCAGTGGTACATCTAGAGTCGCGGAGGCCAAGCCAGACACGAGTGGCACATCTAGAGCGGAGTGTACAGACGCCTCCCATAATCAGCCCCGCAGTGCGAGTGCAGAACTAAAGGGACCTCAAGCGGATGACGAGGGTTTTATCACCGTTCAATCTCAGAGAAACAAGCGCCCAAACGTCAATGGTCACGATGTAACGGTGAGCGTTCCGAAAAAACTGGCGGCGTCGGGCAAACGAAATGGCTCCCATTTGGAAGCAGCTGCCCCGTTTGCTGCCGTGGAGACGGAAAACAGATTTGCCGTGTTAGCTACGGCGGATGATAATAATAACGCTCCTGATAACGAGCAAGACAAACACGAGCACGAACAAGAAGGTGGTGTCGTGCCCCAAGAGGTACAAGGAGGTGATGTTGTGCCCCAAGAGGCACAAGGAGGTAGTGTCATGCCCAAAGAGGTACAAGGAGGTAGTGTTGTGCCCCAAGAGGTACAAGGAGGTAGCGTCGTGTTCCAAGAGGTAGCTGTGACTACCCCTGTGGTTGCCGATACTACAACCATGGACGTCAGCAATGAACCTGTTTTGGTCCCTCTCCCTGCTAAGGGTGAAGTGTCTGAGATGTCTGCGCCACAGACAACCCCGGACATGATGGAAGCAGAGAGTGTATGTTCTGTTTCGGAAATAGTTTTTCCCCTCCTGGCAGAAATGGAAATACCTGCTCCACCGGGGGAGCACGGTACCAATGTAGATCCCCAATTAAACTACGACTCTGATGGCGCGTCGTCGCTTGCCTCTGGTGGTAGCACCGAGGTCTGGAATGATCCAGGCTTATCCCAGGAACCGGAGAGTGGTCCGACTGTGCCCCCCCAGGAGATCCTAAAGTTTTTACATCACACCTTCCATAAGAGAAATGTTAAAATTCAGGATTCCTTCCCTGATCTGCACAGTTTTATCATCTCCGCAAAGCGACTGCTCCTTCAGTCCGAGCAGTTTGGTTTGACTGAACCACAAATGTTTCGTCTCAGGAAATGGGTTCTGAAAGCAAGGAAGCACCTGCAGGCATATCATGACCCAATTGACTGATACATTTCCCCAAATTCCACACTATGGCTTTTTCTATAGCCACTTTAAACATAAACGGAGGACGCTCGTATTTACGAAAAGCTGAAGTTAAGGAGCTTGTTTTGCAGAACCACATCGATATCTTACTCTTACAAGAAACCAGATGTAGTTCCTCCTGTATGAGTGAATGGGAAAGAATAATGAAAGGAAGGTGGTTCTTCAGTAGCTTAGAGTGTCCTCGGGCTGGGGTAGCCATCTATTTGCATCCTTCTCTCTGTAATCTCATTGTTGATTTTAATGAAATAATTAAAGGGTACTTAATCTCTCTCACTTTCACCCTTAATGGTTTTAAACACACAATAGTGAACGTCTATGCACCCAGTGACAGCACGGATAGAATAGCTTTTTACACGCAGTTAGAAACTTCTCTTGCACATTTTGATTTTAATGGATTTGTTTGTTTAGGAGGGGATTTTAACTGTACGATGGACTCTACCATTGATCGCAATGGGAATGAGCCTCATCCAGCAAGTATTGTGCCTCTGACTCGGACTTTGACAACCTTCTCCCTTGTTGACATCTGGAGAACTCGAAATCCATCCACATGCCAGTATACATGGTGTCGGTGTTTAAATGGCCGTCTGTCCCTCGCAAGGTTAGACCGGTTTTATATTAATAGTGATTTTTAAAAAATATTGTGACCCATACTGCTATTGTCCCGAGTGGTTTCTCAGATCACCACATGGTTGTGTTTCGCACTTTCTCCCCGATTTGTAATCGTGGTGCTGTCTATTGGACATTCAATGTTAGTCTTCTGGAAGACAAATGATTTATTGATGCTTTTAAAATCTTCTGGGAGACCTTACTCCTGCGGAAAGCTTCCTTCCCTCTCCTCGGACAGTGGTGGGACAATGCAAAAGTCCAGATAAAAATGTTTTGCCAGCAGTACGGGTCCTTTCATACCAAGAATGATGTTGCTCTTCAATCCCTGCTTACCAAGGAGATTTTAACTTTACAATCTAACCTCTCAGCTTCTAATGCTGAACGGACTAATCTTTTGTTGGCTAAGAAAAAGGCCGTTCTTGCTGAATTGTGTGTAAAGCGAGCGAGAGGAGCTTTGGTCCGGCTCCGAATGGAAAATTTGTGTTTTCTCGATACCTCTTCCAAGTTCTTCTTTGGATTGGAAACCCGAACCAAACGAAGCCAGCAACTAACCTCGCTTCGGACAAAAGAAGGGAGAGTGACATATGATCAAAAATGTATCAGAGGTTCCGCCAAGGAATATTTCTCTGACTTGTACCGTGCCAAGAACATTGATCATGGAATGATTGACTCTCTGGTTACCTCTTTGCCCACCTTGTCCGAAATGGCACGCCAACAGTTGGATGTGGAAGTTACTTCGGAAGAACTTTTTTCCGCATTGCAAACTTTACCCACTGGCAAGGCGTCAGGCTTAGATGGGATCCCAATGGAACTCTACCGGGCCTTCTGGAACCTTTTGGGTCCTGAACTACTTGGTCTTTTAAACGACAGCTTGCGATCTGGCTCACTACCCCTCAGTTGTCGTAGGGCTGTACTTGCCCTCATTCCCAAGAAAGGAGACCTTCAGCACTTGAAAAACTGGCGTCCAATCTCGTTACTTTGTACTGACTATAAAATATTTGCCAAAGCTCTTGCAAACCGCCTCAAGCTGGTGATTGGGGAGATTGTATACCCCGACCAATCCTACTGCATTCCCAAAAGGACTATACATGATAGTATTTTTATCGTTCGCGACATTATCGATATTTGTACCATTGAACAAAGGAATGTTGGTTTGGTTTTCCTCGACCAGGAAAAAGCTTTTGATGCAATTGATCATTTTTATCTCTTTTCTGTTTTACATGGCTTAGGTATCGGGGAATTTTTTATCTCTTACACTAAATTATTGTATAATAATACTTTTAGCTTGTTAAAAGTAAATAATATTTTATGCCAGCCATTCTCTGTTTGTAGAGGAATTCGCCAAGGGTGCCCCTTGTCTGGTCTTTTGTACTCCCTTTCAGTTGAGCCTCTGCTTATTCGATTGCGTGTGCGCCTTCTTGGTTTCGCCCCCCTTCCAGCAGTAAACCCGGTCAAGACAATTGCCTACGCAGATGACCTGTGCGTAATTGTTCGCTCTGATGAAGATGTTTCTTCCTTGGTTCATTGTGTCCAGGAGTTTAGCTCGGCAAGCTCTGCAAAAATCAACTGGCTCAAGAGCAATGCTCTCTACTTGGGTCCGCCAAGTGACGCCCCTCCTCCAACCTTGCCCGGCCAGCTTGTGTGGGCACGAGACGGGATACACTATCTCGGGGTCTCTCTTGGCACTCCGGACTTCGTCTCGAAGAACTGGGAAACACTTATAACTAAAACTGAGCAGCGGCTTCTAAAATGGAAAGGTTTACTGAATCAGCTCTCTTATCGGGGTCGCACCCTGATAATAAACAATCTTGCGGCATCAATGCTGTGGCATAAGCTTAAGGCACTACAAGCCCCAGCTTTTATTCTTAAAAAACTCTCAAGTGTTTTCATTGACTTTTTTGGGGGGGGGGAAACACTGGCTCCGGTCAGGCGTGCTAAGCCTGCCCGTTGCTGAAGGTGGACAGGGGTTGGTCGATGTCAACAGTAAGGTGATGGCTTTTCGCCTCCTCTCACTACGCCGGCTCTTGTACACGGATGTCCCGTGGAAAGCTTTTGCTCACTGCCTACTTAGGCAAGCCGGGAAACTTGGTTTTGACCAGCAACTCTTTCTCATCAACATCAAGAACATTGACTTAACTTTGGTCCCCCTATTCTACAGGAGCATGCTGGAAGCATGGCAGGCGATTCAATTTCAGCGTGATGCATGTGATTATTCCCTCCCAATGTTTTTAAATGAGCCAGTCTTTTTAAACCCAGTTTTTAAAGGGGTCTGTAGTGACCGATCTTTTATGCAAAAATTCATTGATATTGATTGCACTAAGGTCAAAAACTTTCGAGACCCTTTTCTCCATAAATGGAAGTCAGCAGCTGACGTTGCTGTGGCTACTGGTGTTCGTTCTATCAGAGTCATTGGGAGGATCTTCTCTCTGATTTTACGCCTTTTTAAACAAACCGGGCTAAAATGGGACCCACTGGTGGAAGCTAACCCCTCTTTGTCACAATGCCCCTTTCCAAAACTTTTAATTTCTTTCCAAGGCTTTATTCCTTTTAATACAATGGAGAAATCCTCTGTTTATTCCATGTGTGTTGGAATTCTTGTTCCCTGTAAACCAACAGAACCTCAAACACACTGGAGACCTCTGCTCCAAATTGGCGCTGCCGCAACAATCAAATGGCTCACCATGTATAGGGCACCCATTGTCAAACGCACTGGGGACCTGCAATGGCGACTGGCACATTATATTTTATCTTCAAACGTTTTATCTCACCGCATATGCCCTGACAACTCGGAAATGTGTCCCTTCTATGATGTCCCTGAAACTGTTTTTCATGCTTTTATTGAATGTACGAGGTTGGCTCCTCTTTTTTCAGTTTTATCACGTGTGATTGAAGGGCTAGGCTTGGTTTTCACACATTGTGTTTTTATATTTGGCTTTAATTTTTCTTACCGGTGTAAAGAAGAATGTATTTTAGCCAACTATCTGTTTGCGGAGGCAAAACTTGCTATTTATTTATCAAGAAAGCACAAAATGCAAACCATTCGTGCACCACTTTTATCTGATGATGATGTTTTTATGATTTTCAAAGGTCTAGTTAAGTCTCGTTTACATCTGGAGCTTGAATTCATTGAATGTACGCTCTTCTCACAGCGATGGTGCGTGAAGGAATCCCTTTGCCGCTTGGTTGATGGTGTCCTCCAAGTTCATTTGTAAATTCTAGTCCTTGCCCTCATGTAACCCCATCCTTATTTATATGAAATGTGTTGTATGACTTTTCATCATGTACACTGACTTCCCAGTAATAAAGAGGAACGAAATGTCTCTCTCTCTCTCTCTCTCTCTCTCTCCTCCCACTTTGCACAGCTGCCGCTCGCTTAGCACGCACGTGCGATTGCCAGGTCTGTTGCTCAGTCACTGGCGGTACGTGCTGTGTCTCGTGTTGCTTTTTTCCTTTCTTCCTACCTTTTGGTCCTTTCTGCTGTCCGAGTGTCGGTGTCCCTTTCTATCGTCTTGTCGACTGAGCGAGAGAGGGAGAGACAGCGCGGTTAAAGTTATCCGCTTTAGTTACTTCAAATGGCTAGCAAGAATAGTCGAAGTAATGCCGGTCGTGACGCCGATGAGGGGTTAACAGATGAACACGGCATGTGTTTTGTCCCACCGGAAGATGTCTCGCTGGAGGAGACGCTCCTCGCAATCGGAGAATTGATCGGTTGTGAGAACATACGGGCAGCGTCCCGAATGCACCACAAGGTGGTTGTTTTCGTTTCACGTGTCCATTTCGCACGCATCGTCGTGCAGAACGGACTCACCTTGGGTAATGACCAGTTTGTTCCGGTTTCGCCATGGAACACTCCGGCCTCGAAGGTAATACTATCAAACGTTCTACCGACGCTGTCTAATGAGGAAATTCTTCAGAAGCTCGGTCAGTACGGTACTGTGGTGTCGAGAATTATCCAAGCCTCCATTCGCACCACAGACGGGAAGCTTAAGCATATCGAAACGTTTAGACGGTTTTGTTATGTTGTTTTGAAGGATGGTTTGACGCAATTGAATGTCTCTCTCGTTTTTAAGTTGTCAAAACGTGAGCACAGGATTTTTGCGGCAACGGAGAGGTTGATTTGTTATGGGTGTGGTGTACATGGACACACTCGGCAGTATTGTCCTGATGGGGAGAAAACGTATGCCACAGCAGCCGGACCAGCTCCCCCCGTGACCACTACGGATGATTCTATAGATGCTTCGCCTTCAGTGCGGGAATCTACATCGGACCATCAAGGTATGGCTAAGAGTGGTGCTGATGAGACCCATACGGATGTGCTTCGTGTAAGCGATGAGTCATCCAGTACAGCTGGCCATCGTGCAACCGATGAGTCAGCAAATGTAAGGGAGAAGCCTCTACCTGTAGAGGGAATGTTTTGTGAGGAGCAGCAGATTGTAGATGCGGCGTCTCGGAAAAATTTGAAACGGTCACTTGTAAGTGCGAGGAATGAGGACAAAGGTGTTAAAGTGTTGGTGGTGCAGACAGGAAGCAGTTTAAACGATTCAGACAGTCCTTCACATGAAGATCAGCAAGGTGGTGAAACTATGGCTGACATGATACCACCTGCTCAGGATGAAGGGGAACTTTTTCCTGAAGGTTGTAAATCAACCTGCGAAACCGAACAACCTACTGATGACCATATCAATTCTAATGGAGAATGCAAAATACCCATTACTACTAATAACGACTCCTCCCCCCCCATTGCAATGATGCATGAGGATGAAGAGGATGAAGAACCTAAGGTAGATGGGGATGGAACAGGTGTTTCTGTACAGGTTCAGGAGGAACTCGTTACTAGCGTCACGGAGGGAATTCTAACTACAGAGACACTGATCGGCCATGAGGAACCAGTGGCAATGGTTGACAGGGCTCCCCCCCCCCCCCCCCCCTCAGGAGGAAGAGCAGCCTTTGGAGATCTCAAAAGAAAATATTGTCAGATTTTTGAAGGAAACTTTCAGACAAAGGCATGTACGAATTAAGGATCATTTTCCTAATATCCAGGCCTTCCTTGCAGCCGCAAAACCTTTGCTGCAAAGGAGTGAGCATGTGGAAATCTCCGAACCTGAATTTCAGCGGCTGAGGAAATCCATCACGAAGGCAAACAAGGAATTAATTGAGGAAGAGGACTTCACCCCCTAGAAGAATCAACCATGGAACTAAATGTTGTATCCTTAAATATAAATGGGGGTCGTGCCCCCTTACGGAGGGTGCAAACCATTCAAGCGGTTGGAAAAGAAAAGGCTGACATTATTCTCTTACAAGAGACCCACGCTACAAGTGCTCAAGTAGCCGATTGGGGGAAACTTTTTGAAGGGCAATGGTGGCTAAGTGGGTTCCCTACACCTCGGGCCGGTGTTGCCATTTGCCTAAGTCACAAGATTTGTGCTCAACAGGTTTCATTTAAAGAAATCTATAAAGGGCATTTGATCTCCGTAGATTTTCTTTATAATACCCAAAAGATTATCGTAGTGAATGTTTATGCACCGTGTGACCCAATGGAGAGGAAAATTTTCTTTTCCACTCTGCGGGATTTTGTAAAAACTCTGGACCCAACAGCCTTTATCTGTATCGCGGGAGATTTTAATTGCACAATTTGTCCGTCAATTGATAGGAATGGTCATGAGCCTCATGTTGCCTCTACGAAAGCTCTAGAGGACACCATCAACATCTTTCGGTTTAAGGATGTGTGGAGATCACAACACCCACTCTCACGCTGTTATACATGGTGTAGATGCAATGATGGTATTATGTCAATGGCAAGGCTGGACAGATTCTATGTGAACAAGCCAATGTTGAATGTGGTGTCTGTCTCCAAAATTTTACCAACTGGATTCACAGACCACAGTTTAATCTCAATGTCCTTTAAGTTACCCTTTCCACCCGGTGGTAGTGCTTACTGGTCTTTGAATACTCGTCTCTTACATGACAAGGAATTTAATGAGGCCTTTCACGTCGTGTGGGAGAAAATTCGCTCCTCCAGACCTGAGTATGATAGTCTCCGGCTGTGGTGGGACATTGCAAAATCCCAAATTAAGAATTTCTGTCAACAATATAGTGCATACACCACCAAAATCCAATCAATATCAATCGATCAGTTAAAATCTGAAATTATATCGTTAGAACAGAATGTTGACGAGGTTGGGAGAGGTGCACGTGACCAACTAATATGGGCAAAGAAAGCAGTGCTGGAGGAAGCGGTACGGCAACGGGCGATGGGTGCCTTGGTCCGAATGCGAATGAGCTATTTAACTCTGGACATGCCAAACAAAGAGTTCTTTAAGTTAGAGTCTTCCCTCAAAAGGTCACAACAAATTCATACTTTACTCACTCCCAATGGGTCGCTGGTGACCTCTCAGCAGGCGATCAGGTGTACTCTGAAAGGGTTCTATTCTAACTTGTATTCTCCTCAGAACGTGGACAATGAGGTGATACGAGAGTTAACTGCTGGGCTTCCGAGTGTCGAGGAGGATGAGCGATGCATGCTCGATTCCCCAATTTCGGCTGATGAACTTGAAGCAGCTGTGCGGAGCCTGAAAGATGGGAAAGCTTCTGGAATAGATGGCCTGCCCACAGAATTCTACAAGACCTTCTGGGCCCTTATGGGACCTGACTTACTCGATGTACTCGATGAAAGCATACGTGTCGGAGAACTTCCAATGTCTTGTAGACGAGCAGTCGTTTGTTTGCTACCAAAAGCTGGGAATCTTCAACTGGTTGATAACTGGCGACCTGTCTCCTTATTGTGTGTTGATTACAAGATTTTCTCTAAAGTACTTGCTAATCGTATGAAGACTGTGATCAGTTCAGTTATACACCCGGACCAGACCTACTGTGTGCCTGGAAAATCTATTTATGATAATATTTTTTTGGTAAGAGATATTATTTCATGCAATAAGTTCCTGCGTGACGATTTTGGGTTGCTGTTTCTTGATCAAACTAAGGCCTTCGATCGTGTTGACCACAAGTACCTTTTTTCTGTCCTGAAAGGAATGGGGTTTGGTGAAACTTTCACCTCCTATGTGAAACTCCTGTATACTAATACTCAATGTATGATGAAGATCAACAATAGGTTATGCTCTCCCTTTCCTTTCCAACGGGGTATTCGCCAAGGTTGCCCCCTCTCTGGGCTTTTATATATAGTCGCCCTTGAACCACTCCTTCGGTCTATTAGACAGCAAATACCTCAGGGAATGAGAAGTATAGAAGGAGCAGAATTTGTGCAGACGGCTTATGCTGATGATGTCTGTGTTTTGATTAGAAGCTCCAATGATGTCTCTGCTTTACAACGTTGTATGCGAGATTTCTCTGCAGCCTCTTCCGGTGGGATCAATTGGAATAAAAGTACAGCATTATGGTGTGGCAAAGGCAATCTCTCTTGTGTATCACCACCCTCACTCCCACACAACCTGGTCTGGAGAACGGACGGGGTTAAATATCTTGGAGTGCATATCGGTAATCGTGAAACAGAAATGAAAAATTGGGAAGGAGTGTTGGAGCAAATTATGCACAGATTGAAAGCATGGGAAGGACTGCTGAGGTCCATCTCCTCTCGAGGCCGTACCCTTGTCATAAACAATCTGGTTGCAACAAAATTATGGCACAGAATTATTGCTTTACAGCCATCAAACCAACTAATTATGGCTACTCAGCGAATGCTAGTAAACTTCTTTTGGAGTGGACACCATTGGCTGAGGCCTGAGATATTGTACTACCCCCGGAAGGAAGGTGGCCAGGGCATTGTTGATATCTCTGGTCGGGTTGTGGCCTTTCGGCTGCAGTCTCTGCAGAGACTACTGTTCGCTGAACAGCTGCCCTGGCGGCCCTTTGCATTTTTTCTGTTACAACAGGCTGGTAGACTGAGATATTATCGGCAGCTTCTTTTGATAGACCTCGAGCATATAAATTTTGCCTCTCTTCCGAGATTCTATCAGAGTTTATTGGACACTTGGAAAAGGTTTGACGTCCACCGCTTCCTTGAGGGCTATAATTGTCGAATGTTCCTTCAAGAACCCCTTTTCTTCAATAACTTTTTTCCTGGTATCCCTCATAGCCATGCCCTGATTAAAAAAATTATCCAAGGAGGGATTAACAAAGTATGTGATCTGAGAGATTCATCTGGAGTTAAGTGGAAACCTGCTGGTTTGGTGGCAACCTCAGTTGGATCTCGGTCTGTCCGACTTGTAGACCAAGTTGTACGTATAGTCATTAGAAAATTTAGACAGCTAAACATCGGCTGGGAAGGTGTTGGTAACATTGAGGACTTTCGGTTAGGTTTCCCTGAAATCAAAGTGCTCCTTTCGTCTTCTCTTCAGCCGGAGATTGAACATACCCCCCCTTTTCATCTTGTAACTAAGATTGGAATCCGTGATCTCTCTCGACAAAATAAGAATGTACCCCTCTCTGAGAGAACACGAGTAGCTTTGTGGTCAGAGCGGTTAGGGTTGGGGTCTCCCTCTACCCCCCTTTGGCCTCACATGTACACCTTACCAATACATGGTGTGTTAGCGGACATACAATGGAGGTTAGCACACTGGGCGCTTCCCTCCAATATTTTTGTCCATCGTATTAACAGCTCACTGCCGGAAACTTGTCCTTTCTGTGACCGGAAGGAGGATTTGTTTCATGCTTATGTACAGTGTCGTAGACTGACATCGCTTTTCTTGTTCCTTGAATATCTTTTTCACCAATTGTCCTTCCCTTTCAATATGCATATGTTTATATTTGGTGTGTCTTTCAGGCCCACATGTAGAGATGTGGGTGTTCTTCTCAATTTTTTGGTTGCTGTTGCAAAATATGCGATATATAAATCTCGGAAAATTAAAATAGATAACGGCTATGGCTCTGATGCTATTTCTATTTTTAAAGGGTTTGTCTCAACACGACTCAAGCTAGAATTTGATTTCTTTGTCAGTAATGGAAACGTCCAACTTTTTGAGAGAAAGTGGTGTATTGGCAATGTTCTGTGCTCAGTCGATGATTCAAAAGTGGTAATTACTTTATAATTCCTGATTGATTTGACTTTTTTTCTTTGGAACTGATTGCTTGCATATATGTTTCTTCCTGTGTCCTTGAATACATTTCTCTCTCTCTCTCTCTTAGTTTTTCGCTTAATTTGCTCTTGATGTATTTATAGCTCTTGCATGAGCATTTCCTTTAAAATTGGTTGTGGTTTTGTTTGTGTCTTCCCCTTTGGTTTGTAAAATATATTTTTTTTGTATATTTGCTGGTTTCTTTTAAATACCCTTTGCTCTTTTTGTGGTGTCTTCATGATCCTTATGCAATTTCTTTAAACTGGTTGCTGTGTTTTTGTTTTTTTTACAACTGCTTGTGAAATGGCTTTACATTGTTTATAATAAAAGGACACAAAAGTCAAGTCTCTCTCTCTCTCTTTCTCTTTCTCTTTCTCTTTCTCTTTCTCTTTCTCTCTTTCTCTCTCTTTCTCTCTCTTTCTCTCTCTTTCTCTCTCTTTCTCTCTCTTTTTCTCTCTTTCTCTCTTTCTCTCTTTCTCTCTTTCTCTCTTTCTCTCTTTCTCTCCCTCTCTCTCTCTCCCTCTCCCTCTCCCTCTCCCTCGTGCCAGGTCATCTTCCATCTGCTTGAAAGTCAGCCAACATCACTGCATCTACTATAAATGGATGAGTTTTGTGTGTGCGTGTGTGTTATGTATGGCTATGAATTAATAACGTACTATTCAAATGTACCGTTTAACCCTTTAGACGGCTGAGACCCTTTCGACCTTGGAAAACCCTTTAACACTTGAGACCCAAAAGCCCCTGTGGACCCAAAAGACCCAAGAGTCCCCAAGGGCCCAAAATACCCAGATGACCCAAAAGTCCTTAATGACCCAAAAGTCCCAAATGACCCAAAAGTCCCCAAGGACCCAGATGACCCAAAAGTCCCCAAGGACCCAAAAAAGTATTTGATGCCCCAAAGTCTTCGAGAACCCAAAAGTCTCTCAGGACCCAAAAGACCCAGATGACCCAAAAGTCCTTAATGACCCAAAAGTCCCCAAGGACCCAAAAAGTCCTTGATGACCCGAAATTCCTTGAGGACCTAAAAGGTCCAGATAACCCAAAAGTCCTTTATGACACAAAAGTCCCCGACAACCCAAAAGACCCAGAGGACCCAAAGACCCCCCTGAGTCTGGCAGGCATGTATGCTACAAGGCCGTGAAGATCAATGAAAATTTGGTACAATGGACCAACGGGCCCCCTAGTTACATAAAAAGGTGCAAAAACAGATCTCCTTAACTACAAACCTATCATCTTACTTCCAACAATCAGCAAGGCCATGTAATCCATCATTGCAGTTGATATAAAATCCTTTCTTTTCTCCAACAACCTAAACTCAGATCACCAATGTGGTTTCAGACCAGGTCATTCCACCTTGGACATGCTGCTTCTACTCACCTAACAAAGGACGAAACCCTGTCAGACATGAAATCAGGGCTGTCTCTCTGGACAAATTTCGTACTTTTGATACAGTCTGACATCCTGCCTTACTCTCCAAACTGTCTGCCTATGGAATCCAAGGGCAACTCCACACATGGCTTACTGACTTCCTCTACTCTCATTGCCAACATGTGGCTCTCAACAGAATCTTTTCATCTCCTCTCCCTGTCAAGACTGGAATGCCTCAAGGCAATGTTGCAGGTCCAGTTCTTTTCCTGCTCCTCCCTCATTGCTGGAGTCCTATCAACACATCCTACAACTATCTTGTGATTCTTACAATCACCAATCTCTATCCACACAGAATTGTTTACAATCTACATTATTAGCGGCCATTTCTCGGACATGCATTCACCGATATTGTTCAAACTTTGCAGGCAGATAAGCAATGATGGCTTACATAATCACGTCATTCCTTTTCGAGATCAGATCCAAGATGACCGGCTGTCGGCCATTTTGTTATTTAAACGTGTCCCCAACCATTTCTTGAACATGCATGATCTGATTTTGTTAAAACTTGGCAGAAGCACAGTATATGATGGAATACACATGTATTCCATGAATACTCACTTTATTTTCTGATCTCATCAAAGATGGCCGACTGGTAGACTGGTGGCCATTTTAGTTGTAAAAAAACCCAATATTGACCACGTCCCCAACCATTTCTCGGACATGCAATTACCAATGTTGTTCAAACTTGGCACACATATAATGAATGATGGGTTACATATGCACGTCATTGTTTTCGAGATCAGATCCAACTGGTGACCATTTTGGCCGACAATATGGCCGACTGGTGACCATTTTGTTACTTAAACACGTCCCCATCCATTTCTCGACATGCATGGCCCCATTTTGTTGAAACTTGCAACAAGACAATGCATGATAGCACACACATGCAGAAGATTTTGTTTTTAATCTGACCTAAGATAATAATAATAATGCATTTATTTTATATAGCGCTTTTCAGGGAGCCCAGAGACGCTTTGACAGAGTGCAAAACATAATGGAGAGCAAAACATAAAAACAATTGCAAAAAAAACAACAACAATCAATAGGGAAATACTCAAAGCAAAAAGGAGGGAGAAGGAGAAGAGATAATCAGGGGTTAAATGCTGTGGGTTAAATGTTGAATGCAGTGTTGAACAGGTGGGTCTTGAGTGATGTTTTGAATGTGGTGAGTGAGGAGGAGTCTCTGATGGTGTGAGGTAGTGAGTTCCAGAGGGTGGGAGCAGCGATGGAGAAGGTCCTGTCCCCCCAGGATCTGAATTTGGTCCGGATGGGGGGGGGGGGGTCAGGAGGTTGGTACCAGCAGAGCGGAGGTTGCGGTTGGGAGTGTGTCTGGAGAGGAGGTCAGCCAGGTAGGATGGGGCCAGGTTATGGAGGGCTTTGTAGGTCAAGAGGAGGATTTTGTACTGGATTCTCTGGGAGATGGGGAGCCAGTGAAGCTTGTAAAGGACGGGGGTGATGTGGTCACGGGTCCGGGAATGGGTGAGTAGACGGGCAGCGGAGTTCTGAATGTATTGGAGTTTATTGGTGATTGTTGAGGGTGAACCATAGAGGAGGCTATTGCAGTAGTCCAGACGGGAAGTGATGAAGGCGTGGATGAGGGTTTCTGCAGCCATGGAGGAGAGGGATGGACGTAGACGGGCGATGTTTTTCAGGTGAAAGAAGGCTGTCTTTGTGATCTGTTTCGTGTATTTGTCGAAGGAGAGGGTTTGGTCAAAGATGATGCCAAGATTCCGGATGTGAAGGGAGGTGGATACTGGGAAACCGTCGATGTTGAGGGCAAAGTTATGGGTGGATTTGGTGAGCGTTTTTGGGGCAATGATGATTATTTCAGATTTATCATAGTTAAGTTTGAGGAAGTTAATTTGAAGCCAGGATTTTATTTCAGTGATGCAGTTTGTCAGGATAGAGTGGGTGGCGGTGGAGATGGACTTGGTGGAGATGAAAAGCTGGATGTCATCGGCGAAGCAGTGGAATTGGAGACCATGATGGCGGATTAAGTGACCGAGGGGGGACAGGTAAAGGATGAAGAGGAGGGGGCCAAGAACTGAACCTTGGGGGACACCTTGGGGGAGGGGAGCAGTGGGGGATTTGCAGTTATTGATGGAGATGAACTGGCGTCTGTCAGAGAGGTATGATTTAATCCAAGAGAGGGCAGTGCCAGTAACATTAAAGGTGGTTTCAAGTCGGGTGAGGAGGATGGTGTGATCGATGGTGTCAAAGGCGGCGCTGAGGTCGAGGAGGATGAGAATGTTGAGGTTGCCAGCGTCAGAGGAGAGGAGAAGGTCGTTGGTGATTTTGAGGAGAGCAGTTTCAGTACTGTGGTTGGAGCGGAATCCGGATTGGAATGTTTCATACAGGTTATTTGCAGAGAGGTGATGTTTGAGTTGAGCGGCTACAGCGCGTTCCAAAACTTTCGACAGAAAGGGTAGGTTGGAGATGTGTCTGAAGTTATTTAGGGTGTCAGGGTTTAGTCCAGGTTTTTTCAGAATGGGGGTAACAGCAGCAATTTTGAGGGATGGTGGGACGATGCCTGTAGACAGGGAGGAGTTTATTGTTGCAATGATAAGTGGAGAGAGAGCAGGAAGGGAGGCCTTGACAAAGCTGGAGGGGATGAGGTCAAGAGTGCAGGTGGCAGTTTTCATTCCTATGAGGAGTTCAGAGAGGTCAGTCGGGGAGATTGGGGAGAATTGAGACAGGGGATGGCAGGATAAGGGGGGGCAGGTGGTTTGAGGGGGAGCGGGTGCGGAGGTGGTCAAGCTGTTGAAGATGTTTTCAACTTTGCGTTGGAAGAATGAAAGGAAGGAGATGCAGTTGTCTACTGTGAATGACTGGGTGGTGGTGTTCAGGGGGCTGAGGAGTTTGTTTATTGTAGAGAAGAGTGCTTTTAGGTTTCCGGAGCCAGAGTGGATAATTTGAGAGTAGTAGGCGGAGCGGGCGTGGGAGAGGGCATCTTTGTAGTGTTGTAGGTGGTCCTTGTAGGCTTGGGAGTGAATTGTGAGACCTGTTTTATTGCGGAGTCTTTCAAGTTGGCGAGCACGAGTTTTCATCAGGCGGAGTTCAGGGGTAAACCAGGGAGCAGAATGGGTGAAAGAAACTGTTTTGGTTTTTATAGGCGCAAGTTGGTCAAGGCAGGAGGAGAGAGTGTGGTTGTAGTCGTCAGTGAGATCAGAAGGGTTGTGGAGGTCAACGAAGGGAGAAGTGGACATTTTTTCAGAGAGGGTGGATGAGAATGAGGTAGGTGAAAGAGTGTTTAGCTTACGGAAGTTGATAGTGCGATAATGCCTTGGTGTTGGGGCGGGGATGTTAATGGTCATAGTGATGGGTAAGTGGTCAGAAAGGGTGAGGTCAGAGCCAGAGAGATGGTGCAAGATTAATCTAGTAGTTATACTTCATGTATAACGACTGGATTATACAAATATATGTATTTTATATATATATATATATATATATATATATATACATATATATATATATATATATATATATATATATATATATATATATATATATATATGTATATACATACATATATATATATATATATACATATATATATATATATATACATATATATATATATACATATATATATATATATATACATATATATATATATATATATATATATATATATACATATATATATATATATATATATATATATATATATATATATATATATATATATATATATATACATACATACATACATACATACATACATACATACATACATACATATATATATATATATATATATATATATATATATATATATATATATATATATATATATATATATATATATATATACATATATACATATATTGACATATGGTGATGGTGGTACAAAGGCAGTGAGAGTTCTATAAACATTGGTTGATGTCCACACTAGTAGGCCTATACCTCGTGTATTCACATAATTGCAGTGGATGACAAAATACCGGTGACACAATGCACACTGCAAACCGTTGCCCAGCTTGGCTTAAGCCGAGGCAGTATAGTAATTATCACCCCTCAAAATACTGTCACCCACGCTCTCAGCGTGCCATATGTGAGTCGGCTTGCATGGTGGGGGTCATACCAAAAATGCAGAGTACCGTTAAAATGGGGGGAATAGGGACAGTAAGGTGAATAGGGACACAAACTGAAAAAAAGTTCGGAAACTTTTTTCGTTGAAAATTGATAACCATACAGATTTGTTGATATGTGGGTTGAAAGTGTTCTCTTGTTTTTTTTAAAAGCAACTTATAGTCCCTATTAACCCCATATATGGGTTAAATAGGAATAAATAGGATTTTTTATGGCTGTCCATATTCACCCAGTTTTACGGGTGAATAGGGACAGTCACTAAGACAAAAAAATAATAATCAAGAAATAGGGACAGTTTGGAGAAACTTTTTATCCCATATTTTTGTTCATTGGCACCGTGATTTATATTATGGGTGTGTGGCGGACACAAAAGCCCACTGGCATGGTGACATCATTCCGCGCACCAAGTGGGCGGTGGCCACGACCGAGGGGTAGGCGTGGCCTGAGGATATACACGGGGCGTGCAGCCCGGAGCGCGCTAGTGTTACAGTGAGCTCCTGAAATAAAGACGCTTATAAGTTACCGCTTGTCCGCTTCCTCCTTGCTCGCAAGCAGCGCGCGTAACGCCGCGCTTTACTGGTGACCCGGACGTGATGCGGGCGGACCCCCGGCACCGCCCAGCCCCACCGCCACGCCGCCCCCCGGTCTTGCACCCATCCCAGGAGCAGCCAGGGGCATCCCACCTGGCATCCCTGCACCCCGGACGCCGCCGATCGCCAGGGGGCGCTTCGGCCGGGTCATCCGTCCGCCCCGCAAACTGGCCCTCCATGTGCGCGGGAATTCTGGGGGGGGCGCGTGTGGCGGACACAAAAGCCCACTGGCGTGGTGACATCATTCCGCGCACCAAGTGGGCGGTGGCCACGCCCGAGGGGTAGGCGTGGCCTGAGGATATACACGGGGCGCGCAGCCCGGAGCGCGCTAGTGTTACAGTGAGCTCCTGAAATAAAGACGCTTATAAGTTACCGCTTGTCCGCTTCCTCCTTGCTCGCAAGCAGCGCGCGTAACGCCGCGCTTTAGGTGCATATTATGTGCATCCATCTGAGCTATCAATTTAGCAATAAGCTGGAAACTCAGGATTGTTTCTTGATTATTATTTTTTTGTATTAGTGACTGTCCCTATTCACCCGTAAAACGGGGTGGACAGGGACAGCCATAAAAATCCTATTTATTCCTATTTAACCCATATATGGGGTTAATAGGGACTATAAGTTGCTTTTTAAAAAAAGAAGAGAACACTTTCAACCCAAATATCAACAAATCAGTATGGTTATCAATTTTCAGCGAAAAAAGTTTCAGAACTTTTTTTTCAGTTTGTGTCCCTATTCACCTTGCTGTCCCTATTCAGCCCATTTTACGGTACTTGAAAACATGAAATTGTAGCAAGTGTAAAATTTCTGAATTTCAGTTTTCACTTTTCGAGCAAAAATGATACGCTGCACCAGAGACAAGCAAATAAACTCGCTCCTTTAAGTCTAATAACCTTCGTATTAACTGCTTGCCATTTATCAAGTTTTCTCATAAACCAAAAGCCATAATGGAGCCAGTCAGTTTGCGAGCTAACACGTGCTATAATTCCACATGGTACTAAATGTGAGCATGGTGGTGAACTTCTTGTGTACGGTTGGCAAAGACACACCAATACATACTGCTGTAAAAGCTATTATTGCTGCCCATTATATAAATAGCAACAATACTATTTAATGCTTAGTGTTTTCACGCATAATGTACAAGCCATTTCGTCGTGCAATCAAAATGAAACTCTCCAACATGTAAATACGTATCTAACGAGAAAGCAGGTGAAAATGCAAAGCCAGTCCTCGTCCAGTTGTATTGAGTCTTTGTCTTCTTCTTCTTCTACCTCTCCTCCTCCTTCTTCTTCCTCTTCTCCATCTTCTTCTTCTGCTTCTTCTGCTTCTTCTTCTTCTTCTTCTTCTGTATGCTCAAATAACGAAAAGTTTTTTTAAATACAAAATGAAAATTTATGATTTTATGCAGCCTTGACCTTTGACCTTTTGATCGACAAAAAAAAAGAAATAGGCGCCTACCTTTCGATTAGTGAACCAATTCAGTGACCTGATATGCAAATTCTTGAAATTTCAGGTCAATCGGGTGAACATTGGTGATCTTATGCATTATGCAACCTCGACCTTTGAGCCTTTGATATTAAAAAAAAAAAACATCGGCTTGTAGATTTCGATTCGTGAACAAATTCAGTGACCCAATATGCAAATTCTTTAAATTTAAGGTGAATTGGATGAAAATTGACGATTTTACGTGACACTGACCTTTGACCTTTTGACCAAAGTATTAATTTGCCTTCTCCATATCATCATAATAAAGCTTTGTTGAAAATTTGAAAACAAAACTCAAATGGTAAATTGAAATTTCAGGTCAATCGGATGAAAATTGATTATCTTATGTGATGCTGACCCTTGACCTTTTGACCAAATTATTAATTTGCCTTCTCCAGATTCTCATAATAAAGCTTTGTTGAAAATTTGATGACAAAACTCAAATGGTAAATTGAAATTTCAGGTCAATTGGCTGAAAATTGATGATTTTAGGTGACACTGACCTTTAACCTTTTGACCTTTTGACAAAATGATTAATTTGCCTTCTCCATATTATCATAATAAAGCTTTGGTGAAAATTTGATGACAAAACTCAAATGGTAAAAAGTTATGGCCCGGACAGACAGACACGCACACACACTCACACACAGAGACACACACACACAGACAGACAGACAGACAGAAGTTATTACAATACTCCGAGGGGATGGGCTAAAAAGCACAGAAACAAGTAATAAAAACCTTCTTTTTTTTTCTTCAAAATTTAGACCTGTGGAGAAGTGTAATCGACAAAGGAGACAAACGAGGAGGAAAAGTAAATGACAATTATCTTCTTAGCAAATATGTACATGACTTATTATTACCAACACATTATTTTGACTAAATAATAAATTCAAGACACCCTGGATGCACCCTCGTTCAAAGCATTGGCATCTCATTGGCGATGTATTTGACAGAGCCTGAGACCATCAGGGCCATGCGAGGTATGGATGACTGTTGGACAGATCAGGGTTTGAAAAAATCCAAATTACGGATGCAGATTGCCCCTAAACGATGAAAATAATCGACGTCAATAAAGAAAATGTAGAATGAAAAACTTAAACATGAGGACAATATTTTATTTCTGAGAAATGCTATTGGAGAGAAACTTTGCGATATCCCAAATACCTCTGGATCGGTGCAAAAAAAAAGGCACGCCTTAAAAAGCAATATTTTGGAGCCTTGAGAAGAATCGATTGGTTTTGTGATTAAGAAAAATCCAGATTGATTTGATGAAAATTATAATGTCATCAAGCAACTGGTGGTGGTTCGTATGCAACCACCCGGCTGCTGGTTGCATCATTTTTCTGTGGGCACGCCTGCTGCTGATGCAATGCCTCTCTATAACCAGTGAACTGGTACTCATTTTGCCGACCTCGGAAGGATGACAGGCTGAGTCAACCCCACCTGGCGTTAATTCAACAGGATTCGAACTCGGGACCTTAGGATCCCAAACCATCAAGCAACTAATAGATTGTAAACAAGCTGCATTTACTGTCTGGCAAAACAATATTAGTTCCGAGTCCAAAATAAATATATTGTTATGGACGCAGCCTGGATAACTCCGAAAGGCCAGCATGTCTATGAAAAGACCATGGACACCATCGACAGCAACCACCTCTGACTGGGTCTTCATGCCTCATCGGTTTACCATACCTGTGAGATGAATGAAGCAGATGGGTAACCGTGCCAGCGGCTGCGTAATGGATATTAATTGGCTGAGTGAACAAGCATTATGTGTTGCACCCTATCTAGCAGACCAATTAATCACTTGAGCCAATTGCCCCTGGAGTGCTATCTCAGATGAAACCCGAGCAAGATAAGTCAAGACACAATATAAACTCTTTCGTCAATTTATTACACAAGCAGGAAATTGGTGGGAGAAATGGCATTTGGGGAATTCAAATGGAAAAAGGTGGGAAAATCCAGGAAAGGCAAGCATGGCAGTATTCACAAATGCACAAGCACATATCCAGTGCCCTCCATAAGTATTGGAACAGTGAAGTCAAATTTGTTATTATTTCTATATACTTAAGAAATTTGGATTTGAGATCAAAAGATGAATATAAGGCAAGAGTACAGAAGGTCAGATTTTATTCCTTGGTGTTTTGATACATTTACATGTATGTTTTACCATTGTAGAACAATTGCACTTTTTCTGTTCAGTCCCCCCATTTTATGTAAACATAAGTATTGGAACAAATGATTGACAGGTGTTTCATGTTGCATTGATTGTTCATACATAAAATAGCTGTGAATGTCTGGTCGTTGTTTTAGCCTTTGCTTTTGCTTCAGAAGTCTGACTTTGGAGCCAGTAAGTGAGGGCCGATGGCACCAAGCTCCTGCCCTGCCTTGACCATGATACTCCTCCACTACCATCTATCAGCTAACTCTCTCGACCCTCCAACCACACCCACCTTACTTTTATCCCTCTTCACACAATCCTCCCATCACAACCGAGATCTACCTCTTTCCTCCTACCTTGTTCCCTCAACCTATCCTCTTTCCTCAACCTACCAATCTCCCCGTCAATCTCATCTGCGCACCAATCTCCTTCCTCACTTCATCGATTCTCCTTCTATACACTCTCTTCACTCCCACAATATATTTTAATATTGGAAAACAATGATTTCACTGAGGAAACATTGTCAGGACATGGTACGACACAACACTACCGGTGTCTTAGTGCAGCGTCATGATGGTGACACTACCTGTGAACCCATTCACACCAATTTTTTTTTTTTTTTTTTTTTTTGTATACAAGATCGAGGCTCGTGAAAGAGCGAACATTAATCACACAGAAAGACAAACCGACACATAAAACATATAACATCGGGAGCGGTAGATAAGATGGGGAGAGAGGGGGAAGGACACAAACACAACATTTGAGAGCAGGGACCGAGAGACATGGAGACATCGAGAGATCTGTGAGAGGGAGAGGGCTTTGGGGGGGGGGGGGGAGCATGGGAAGGGGGGTGGGTGGGAGAGGTATAAAACATATGGACACTGCCGGGACTTCCAGGAAAGAAGTTGGAATTTCAAACAAGGTGGATCTGGGGTGAATTAGCAGGGGTAGACAAGATCAAGGTTTTGGATGGGGGAAGATAAGAGATGGTGGTGAACAGCTGTTTTAAAGACCTGGAGGGAGGAGTGGGATTGAAGGGAGTGAGGGAGTTTGTTCTAGAGGCGGGAGAAAAGAGGAATGAAAGAGTGAAGGTGAGCAGAGAGCCGAGATTTCGGCAGTTTAACCATCAGAGGGTTGCTGGCAGATCTTGTGCGACCTGTAGGAATATTTGGGGGACAGAGCACAGAGAGAGCTGGGGGTGTAAGGCCGGAGAGGAGTCGGTAGAAGGTATGTACGGTGCGAGTCATATAATATATTGTTTAGTTATCGTCGATGAGGAATTTGGGGTCGGGATGCGTGGTCGGCCTGGGTGACTTGGTCTTGACTAGATGCCGTTGATTCCGCCGTAGCGGCGTTCTAGAAAGCTCTAGAAAGCTCTAGAAAGTTCTAGAATAAAAACTAGAAAGCATCTGAAAATGCAAAGCCCATCTGCGTCCGTTTGTATTCAGATGTCTTCATCTTCTCCCATATGCTCAAAATAACGAAAACAATTTTAAAAAATACAAGATCAAAATTGATGATTTTATGCAAACTCGACCTTTGAGCTTTAGACCAAAAAATAATAATAATCAGCTTCTAGCTTGTCATTAGTGAACCAATTCAGTGACCCAATATGCAAATACTGAAAATTTCAGGTAAATCGGATGAAAAGTGACGATTTTATGTGACACTGACCTTTGACCTTTTGACCAAATTCTTAATTTGCCTTCTGCATATCATCATAATAAAGCTTTGTTGAAAATTTGATGACAAAACTCAAATGGTAAATTGAAATTTCAGGTCAATTGGATGAAAATTGATGATTTTTATGTGACGCTAGCCTTTGACCTTTTGACAAAATTATTAATTTGCCTTCTCCGTATTATCATAATAAAGCTTTGTTGAAAATTTGGTGACAAAACTCAAATGGTAAATTGAAATTTCATGTGGATTAGATGAAAATTGATGATTTTATGTGACGCTGGCCTTTGACCTTTTGACCAAATTCTTAATTTGCCTTCTGCATATCATCATAATAAAGCTTTGTTGAAAATTTGATGACAAAACTCAAATGGTAAATCGAAATTTCAGGTCAATTGGATGAAAATTGATGATTTTTATGTGACGCTGGCCTTTGACCTTTTGACAAAATTATTAATTTGCCTTCTCCGTATTATCATAATAAAGCTTTGTTGAAAATTTGGTGACAAAACTCAAATGGTAAATTGAAATTTCATGTGGATTAGATGAAAATTGATGATTTTATGTGACGCTGGCCTTTGACCTTTTGACAAAATTATTAATTTGCCTTCTCCGTATTATCATAATAAAGCTTTGGTGAAAATTTGGTGACAAAACTCAAATTTTGTCGCTCAATAAAACACTCAAATGATATTTGGTGACAATAGCTCAAATCATATACATACATACACACAGACACAGACACATACACAGACAGACAGACACAGAAGTGATTGCAAAACCCCGTCTGTTGCTGTGCAGGGGATGGGCTACCAAGAGGTGCTCCATGGCTCCACCGACAATATTGTCCCCTACTGTCACAAGGCCGACTGTCGCAAATGGTATCATCAAGGTTATCCATGGTTGACAGTTCACTGATGCAACAGGGTCCATGTATCCAGCAACGCTATCTTGCCTTAGATCTCACCTTTTTTCTGACAAAGCTGCCATAAGTGTGTCATCAAGCCATCCTCGGTTGGGCAGGATTTACCATCTTACTACAATAACAAGTTCCCAGGACAGCAGCACATGTCATGCGGGGTTATCCCGGGACAGCAGCACTCGTCAACACTCACTCGCCATCTATTTGCTGGAGCTCATGAGACATCGTGATTCCACAATTTAATTGGATGGCATTAAATGGCTTTAAAAACACATTTTTCAGGAACTCTCGGTCCATTTTCCTATGAGTTGTTTTTTTACAACTACATGTTGTATGTGGCCTATTTTTAGAGTTAAACTCAGATATCACCTAATTGGAGAGGGTATTAGGCTATGACGTCATCAGGTGACCTTGGATGACCTTGAAAATGTATTAAATGTAAAGTTCATATACATATACCTATTAGTTGATAATACAATAACATGCTCTATCTGGTCTGTTTTCAGAGTTATGTGCAAATTCCAGTCTGACATAACTCCAAGCATGCAGGTGAAGCTTTAAAAAAAATCACCGGAAGTCAACAAATGGTATCATCAAGGTATCATTTTCTTCAGTTTACCTTGCTGTATGTGCTGTTTGGAGTTTCCAATCATTATACGCTTCTGCCCATGTCAAATCACAAAAATAATAATAATAATGAATGATGTGAAAATTATAGAAAATAATAAAAATGTAAAATCTATATGAAAGGCACATGTAATATTTATTATGAACCCTTATTTGTAATCATGTGTTGATTTTTGGTCGAGTTGCACCAATTATAGTAAAACGAGGTGAATGCTAATTTCATGACTGGTTGCCATGGTTACCAGCCAACAGCTCCTTAATGAGAAAACCAATTTGAGGGAACTCTTCATTTTTTAACTCAAAGTTTTTTTTAATTTGCCAACTCTGTTTTCTAGCAATGCCACGGATAGCCCACAGAATCTTGTTTCTCACAGTCTGAGAGTCCTTTAGGTGCTTTTTTGCAAACTCCAAGCGGGCTTTCATGTGTCTTTCACTGATGAGAGGCTTCCGTCTGGCCACTCTGCCATAAAGCCCAGATCGGTAGAGTGTTGCAGTGATGGTTGTCCTTCTGGAAATTTCTCCCATCTCCACGCAGGATCTCTGGAGCTCATCCAGAGTGACCATCGGGTTCTTGGTCACCTCTATTACCAAGGCCCTTCTCCCCCGATTGCTCAGTTTGGCCGGGCGGCCAGCTCTAGGAAGAGTCCTGGTTGTTCCAAACTTCCTCCATTTAAGAATTATGGAGGCCACTGTGCTCTTGGGAACCTTCGATGCAGCAGAATTTTTTTGTCGGCTTCCCCAGATCTGTGCCTTGACACAATCCTGTCTCTGAGCTCTGCAGGCAGCTCCTTCGACCTCATGGCTTGGTTTTTGCTCTGATATGCATTGCCAGCTGTGAGACCTTATATAGACAGGTGTGTGCCTTTCCAAATCATGTCCAATCAATTGAATTTACTGCAGGTGTACTCCAATCAAGGTGTAGAAACATCTCAAAGATGATCAAGAGAAATGGGAGGCACCTAAGCTAAATTTCAAGTGTCATAGCAAAGGGTATGAATACTTATGTCAATGTGATATTTCAGTTTTTTGTTTTTAATAAATTTGCAAAACTTTCTAAAACCCTGTTTTCTCTTTGTCATTATGGGGTATTCAATGTAGGTTGATGAGGGAAAAAATGAATTTAAACGATTTCAGCATAAGCCTGCAACATAACAAAATGTGAAAAAAGAGAAGGGGTCTGAATACTTCACTATCCACTCCTCTAAGCTGTCAAAAAGATCTATGAAAGAGACATCGTGGGAAGAAAAGGGCTCCAATAGCTTCAAAATATCGTGCATTTGACCAATGAAACGATTCTTTAATCGGTTTAATGGATTAAGAACTGTTTATTGATGCAAAATCAGTGGAATAACACCATTCACGACAAGGATGTCCAATTTCAAAGCAAGTTACAATAAGTACTTACTTATGATCAAGAAGATGCTTCTGATGTGAAAAAACACGTGGAAGCACTTACAAGATGTAATCGATCAAAGTGCATCAGAAATTGTCGGCCTCTTTTGACGCAAACATCAAGATTGATTTGTGAGAATGATGTCTGCTCAAATCTTATTCGACAGTATGAATGCAGCCTCTGTTTCATGATACAAGATCGCATTGGTAAAGACAGACAGATACTGCTATTGTAGACAAGAAGTCTTGAAAAATATCTATGAAAGAGACGTCGTGGGAAGAAAAGAGTTCCAAGAGCTTCAAAATACATTTGACCAATGAAACGATTCTTTAATGGCTTTAAAAAGGTTTATTGATGCAAAATAAGTGGAATAACACAATTCACGACGAGAATAGAACAACAGTGAAAATGGCAAAACATTTCACCTTTGTGCTAAATCGTCCATCAGCCATTGAATAAGTATTATTGAGAAAGTACCATAACAGCCCATTCAATAACATCTCAATAAAGCACTAAATATTGTAAAACACAGAAGGCCATAAAACATATTGGGGTCTGGTCTTGGGGGTAAAATGGGTGTAAAATTAAAGCTTAAAGAAATTTTACCCCCAAAATTCTTGGGGGTAAAATTTCATTGTACATGTAGTCAGGTTCACTATGTTTTTTCGTTCAAAATCATGGTAGATTAGCAAACCTATACATTTTTGGAAACGTTATTACATGGAAAATCTGAAAATCAATGTTTACATTTGCCAATTCCGACCAATTCGATTCGACCAATTCGACCAATTCGATCAATCGACCAATTCCATTCGACCAATTCGACCATTCGACCATTCGACCAATCGCTTCGATCGACCATTCGACCATTCGAACAATTCGATTTGCCAACCAATTTGACCGACCTTTGCTTGTGTGGAACGGACTGTGAAAACGATGCGGACTATATTGTCGGATACGACACACAGGACAGTGATGACGAACTCTAAATGGCATATTCTGTAATCGTGTATGTTTGATGCCATTGACTGCCTGTGTATATTTTGTCATTGACTGCCTGTGTAGATGTGAAGTTATACTGACTGCATGTGTATATATGATTTTGCTGACTGCCTGTGTATGTTTGGTGATATGAATTATTGTGATAAAGCGCGGCGTTACGCGCGCTGCTTGTGAGCAAGGAGGAAGCGGACAAGCGGTAACATATAAACGTCTTTATTGTAAGACGACACTGTAACACTGTACTGTCCCGCCTCCCGGGCTGGGCGCCCAGTGTATATCATGAGGCCACGCCTACCCCTGGTGCGTGGCCACCGCCCACTTGGTGCGCGGAATGATGTCACCACGCCAGTGGGCTTTTGTGTCCGCCACACGCGCCCCCCCAGAATTCCCGCGCACCTGGAGGGCCAGTTTGCGGGGCAGACGAATGACCCGGCCGAAGCGCCCCCTGGCGATCGGCGGCGTCCGGGGTGCAGGGATGCCAGGTGGGATGCCCCTGGCTGCCCCTGGGATGGGTGCAGGACCGGGGGGCGGCGTGGCGGCGGGGCTGGGCGGTGCCGGGGGTCCGCCCGCAGGAGGGCGGCCCCGACGTGGGGGTCGGGCCACTGGCGGTGGATGGTCCACATCGAGGTGGGCCGGCTTGAGGCGGTCTACCGAAACGCGGTCAGGAGTACCGCCGATGTCCAGGGTGAAGTGCTTCGCCCCGGTCTCCAGCACGCGGAAAGGCCCGTCGTACGGGGGCCGCAGTGGTGTCCGATGGGCATCGTGGCGGACGAAGACGTACTCCGCCGTGCGAAGCTCCGGGGCGACGTGCGTCGGTGGGTGCCCGTGGCATGCCGTTGGCACCGGGGCGAACCTCTGGGCGGTCTCTTGTAGAGCGGAGCGCTGCTGTGCCGCGGACCATGGTGCCGTGGAGTCGGGGAGGAACTCGCCCGGCACCCGCAGCGGTTGCCCGAAGACCAATTCCGCCGCGGATGCGCGCAGGTCCTCCTTGGGCGCCGTCCGGAGGCCCAGCAGGACCCAGGGGAGCCTGTCGACCCAGCCGCCGTCGCGGAGGGTGGCCCGGAGCGCGGCCTTCAATGAGCGGTGAAATCGCTCACACAGGCCGTTAGCCTGGGGATGGTAGGCCGTGGTTCGGTGCAGCCGGACCCCGAGCCCCTGCGCAACCGCCCCCCAGAGCTCCGAGGTGAACTGGGGGCCGCGGTCGGATGAGATGTCTGAGGGGGCGCCGAACCGGGCGACCCAGGTGGCGATGAAAGCCTGCGCGACATCGGCCGCCGTTGTCGACGCCAAGGGCACGGCCTCCGGCCACCGGGTGGTGCGGTCCACCATGGTGAGGACGTAGGTGAAACCCCGCGAGGGGGGCAGAGGTCCCACCAGGTCCACGTGGACGTGGTCAAACCGGCGTTCCGGCACCGTGAACGGGGCCAACGGGGCCTGGGTGTGCCGGTGCACCTTGGCGCGCTGGCACGCGAGGCACGTCCTGGCCCAGCCGCGGACGGCCTTCCGGAGGCCATGCCAGACGAACTTGTCGGCGATCAGCCTTTGGGAGGCCCTCACGCCCGGGTGGGACAGGCCGTGGATGGCGTCAAACACCTGGCGCTGCCAGCCCGCGGGCACGATGGGGCGAGGACGCCCGAGGGAGACGTCGCACAAGAGGGCCGCGCCCGCGCCGTCAAACGGCACCTCGGTGATGCGGAGGCCCGTGACGGTGGTCCGCAAGGCCTGGACGTCGGGGTCAGCGGCCTGGTCCGCTGCCATCCGGGCATAGTCGATGCCGAGGTGGACTGCGTGGGCGACGGCCCGGGAAAGGCAATCCGCCACCGGGTTGTCCTTCCCCGCGACGTGCTGGATGTCCGCCGTGTACTCGGACACGGCCGAGAGGTGACGCTGCTGCCGGGCCGACCACGGCTCGGTGACTTTGCCCATCGCAAAGATCAGCGGCTTGTGGTCGACGAAGGCAGTGAACGCCCGGCCCTCGAGCAGATGGCGGAAGTGCCTGACCGCCAAGTGAAGTCCGAGCAACTCGCGGTCGAAGGTACTGTAACGGCGTTCGGGCGGGCGAAGCTGCCGGCTAAAGAACGCCAGCGGTTGCCAAGCTCCACGCACCCATTGCTCATGCACTGCGCCCACCGCGTAGTCCGAGGCATCGGTGGTGAGGGCGATCGGTGCATCGGGCGCCGGGTGCGCGAGCATGGTGGCGTTAGCCAAGGCGAGCTTCGCGCCCGTGAACGCCGTGTCCATCTGCTCGGTCCAGGTAACGTCGCCTTTGCCCGGCTTACCTCGGAGAGCTTCGTGCAGGGGGCGCAGGAGCTGGGCGATACGGGGCAGGAACCGATGGTAAAAGTTCACCATGCCCAGGAACTCCTGCAGCCCTCTGATCGTGCGGGGGCGCGGAAACCCCTTCACCGCCTCCACCTTGGCCGGTAGGGGGACGGCTCCGTGCCTGGTGACACGGTGCCCCAGAAAATCGATTGTGGCGGCGCCGAACCGGCACTTTGCGGGGTTCACAATCAGGCCATGCTGGCCCAGGCGTTCGAAGAGCGTGCGGAGGTGGCGTAGGTGCTCTTCGCGGGACGCGCTGGCGACGAGGATATCGTCCAGGTAAACGTAGACAAAATCCAAGTCGCGCAGGACGCTGTCCATCAGTCGCTGGAACGCCTGAGCCGCATTCTTCAGACCGAAGGGCATGCGCAAGAACTCGAAGAGTCCGAATGGCGTGATGACCGCCGTCTTTGGGACGTCCTCCGGCCTGACGGGGACCTGATGGTAGCCGCGTATGAGGTCCACCTTCGAGAAGAAGGACCTGCCCGCCAAACGGGCGGAAAAGTCCTGAATGTGGGGGACGGGGTAGCGGTCGGGAGTCGTGGCGTCATTGAGACGGCGATAGTCCCCGCACGGTCGCCATCCCCCGCCGGGCTTCGGCACGATGTGCAGCGGCGACGCCCAAGCGCTCTCTGAGCGCCGAACGATGCCGAGTCGCTCCAGGGTAGCGAACTCCGCTTTTGCCACCGCCAGCTTCGTCGGCTCGAGGCGGCGTGCCCGGGCGTAGACCGGTGGCCCGACGGTGGGGATGTGATGGGCCACCCCGTGCTTGACGGCCCCCGCCGAGAAGGTGGGCCACGTGAGGGCCGGGAAGCCGGCGAGGAGGCGGGTGAATGCGTCCGCTGCCGGAAGCGTACAGACCAACGTGGCCGGAACCGAATCGTTCGGCAAGCCGCTTGGCAAGCCGCTCGTTGAGCTGGGCAACGCACAAGCGAGCGAGCTGAACGTCTCGGCCTGGACAAGCCGTCTGCGCTTGACGTCGACCAGGAGCCCATTAGCGCACAGGAAGTCCGCGCCAAGCAGTGCCATGGGCACGTCGGCGGTGACGAATGTCCATCGGAAAACCTGCCCTCCAAACCGCAGAGAGAGGCAGCGTTTTCCGTACGTACGGATGGGCGTCCCGTTCGCGGCAAGCAGCGCGGGGCCCCCACCCGCGGCGTGCTTGTCTGACGTGCCGGCGGGAATGACACTCACCTGCGCTCCCGTGTCGCACAGGTAACGGCGCCTGGAGAAGGTGTCCGTTATGAACAGCAGGCTGTTCGAATGGCCGGCGCTCATCGCCACTATTGAGCGCCGGCCCGGGCGTTTCCCGACCCGTTGAAGGAGCACGGCGGATGACACCGCCGAGCTTCGTGGCCGAACTTGGCGTGGAACCAGCACCAGGTGGTGGAGCTGGAGGAGCGCGGCTGGCTCCGCCAGGCCGGTGGAGTTGGCGGGTTTCCCCGCGGTGGCGGTTTTCTCCGCGGCGGTGGGCGGGGCGTGGCGGCGTTCACGAGGTGCATATCAGCATGCTGCTGAACATCAGCGTGCTGTAGAAGCTGATGCTGTGGAACATGCTGCTGAACATCAGCGTCGAGGGCCGTGACGGCCACGCCGACGCTCGCCCGCATGTCCGAAGCGGCGAAGTACCTGTCCGCCTCGGCCGCCAATGCTCGGGGTTCCGTTAGCTCGGTCCCGGCCAACGCGAGGCGGACCTGCGCTGGAAGTTGGCGCCGGAAAAGCGCCCGGAATAGCGAACCGGGGGCTTCGTCGCCCAACAGTGACAGCATATGGTCCATTCGGACCGACGGGCGCGTCTCACCGAGCTCGGGGAGATCCAGGAGGCGGTCGGCCCGTGCGTCGTCCGTAAGGCCGAACGTGGCTAGGAGTAGCCGCTTGAGTGCCTCGTACTTGTGGCCGTTCGGTGGGTGGCGAAGGACGGACACAACTCGAGCGGCCGTGCCGGGCCCGAGGGAGGCGACGACGTGGCAATAGCGCGTGTCATCGCCGGTGAGGCGCCGAAGCTGAAATTGGGCTTCGGCCTGGACGAACCAGACTTCGGCCTGAGCCTCCCAAAATTCCGGAAGTTTGACGAAGTCGGCCATGGCGATGGCGTCGCGTGTGGAAGGATCGCTCCAGCAGATCCAACGTCGAGGGTCACCAGTAAAGCGCGGCGTTACGCGCGCTGCTTGTGAGCAAGGAGGAAGCGGACAAGCAGTAACATATAAACGTCTTTATTGTAAGACTACACTGTAACACTGTACTGTCCCGGGCTGGGCGCCCAGTGTATATCATGAGGCCACGCCTACCCCTGGTGCGTGGCCACCGCCCACTTGGTGCGCGGAATGATGTCACCACGCCAGTGGGCTTTTGTGTCCGCCACAGTGACACATTTTGATGTTATTAACTGCCCGTACAAAATGATAACATGTATTTGATTATGCAACTTATCGCGAATATAAAGACAGTATTTTGCAATTCAAAACCTTTGATTCGTGTCTTACCATTCCCCATAGCACTAATTTGATACTTTCATTGGATTCCTTGTCCCTGAAAATATCGGTTTGGTATATTTAAAAAAGTTTTTAGGGTAATTAGAGGCAGAAATAGAACAAAATATGTATTTTACAGTGGCCATTTTGAAAATACAAAATGGCCGCCATACAGGTATCTCTCCAAATGTAAACATTGATTTTTAGTTTCCTTATGCTATAACCTTTCCAAAAATGTATAGGTTTGCTAATCTACCATGATTTTGAACGAAATATAATTTATTGACATAGTGAACCTGACTAATGCAAGAATAAGTGCAATGTAATTCCCGTTAGAGATTAGTGTCGAGGACTTGTTTAGAGAGCCCCCCCTATCTTCCTCTTCCTCCCCAGTGCTTGTGTTCAACCCCCACCCTTATCCACTCCCTACACTGTTGAACTTTCCCCAATGTACATCTGTCTTGATGTAGTTTTACATTCTGAGCAGCTTGCAGCAATCAGTGGCTGACAACTTTTGCTTGGATGCATTGGTATAACTGGACCAAAGGACGCGATGTGCTGAGGACATGCCCTCATATAGAAACCATCAGGTTCAAAACCATCGAGCTGTCGGTGGAGTGGAATTTTACAGGTTGGGTCGGCTAATGGTCATGCACCATTGGGAATTGATGCACCCCTGTGGGATTCGAGAAAAACGCAAAAACTGTGCACGTCACTCTCTTGCTTCTGAGTCCCTGCTGCTTTTGCTTGGTTGCTGTATCTGCTGCTGCTCTGTAGCTGCCCACTTTGAGGTGATTCTCCAGCCTGCTGTTCCTGTGCTATGAGGGTTGTGGTGCACTTGCAACTTGGATTGAACTGGACAGCCCTGAAATGTTCCGCTGCACACCCGGAGAAAAGACACATCCGCATGCATGAGTATCATGCATGGAGCAGGTTTCCCTTTCTCTCTGCGTCATCTTCTTCCCTCGCTGTCCCCGCCACATGCAAGAGTATCACGCATGGATTAGGTTTCCCTTTCTCTCTGCGTCATCTTCTTCCCTCTCTGTCCCGCCAGATGCAAGAGTATCACGCATGGATTAGGTTTCCCTTTCTCTCTGCGTCATCTTCTTCCCTCTCTGTCCCCGCCATATGCAAGAGTATCACGCATGGATTAGGTTTCCCTTTCTCTCTGCGTCATCTTCTTCACTCTCTGTCCCCGCCACATGCAAGAGTATCACTCATGGAGCAGGTTTCCCTTTCTCTCTGCCTCATCTTCTTCCCTCTCTGTCCCCACCACATGCAAGAGTATCATGCATGGAGCAGGTTTCCCTTTCTTTCTGCCTCATCTTCTTCCCTCTCTGTCCTCTCTGTGAGGGAACAAACAACAACAGGCATTTTAAGGCCATTTTCCCTGCAAGAGCGGGAGTTAGCCTTGCGGTCCCCATGACAATCTTCTCCATTTTGCCATATTTTCTGATTCGCCCCTTGTTAACCCCCTTGCCTGCATTTCTTCTTCGACCATCTTTAGCCAAGTCTTTCTCGGTCTTCCCCGCCCTCTACTTCCTTCTACATTCATTTCATCCACACTTCTCAACCAGTTACTTTCATCCTTCCTCAACACATGACCAAACCATCTCAACCTGTTTCTCTTCACAGCATCAATCACAGGCTTTATTCCCATCATCTTTCGCAAAGCATCATTTGTCTTACTCTCTCTCTCAACGATACTCCACACATCCACCGAACCATTCGCATTTCCATCCTTTCCAGCCTTGGTTGCTGCTCTACGTTCATTATGCATGTCTCGCTCTCATAAATCATAACACTTCTCACACATGCAGCATACACCTTTCCCTTCAGCTTCAACGACACTCCCCTCCTCGTCAGCACGCCACTCAGTTCCCGAAACTTCTTCCATACACATCTCACTCGAGCAACCATTGCCGAGTCTGATCCACCTTCTCCATTCAGCATGTCTCCTAGGTAACAAAATGTTTTCACACCTTCCAGTTTCACGCCGTCTCCACGATCCATCTCAACATTTCCTCCATCTGCAGCTCCCTCTGTGCACACCTTGCACTTGAATGTAGCTGCCATACTTATTAATGACCCTCTCAAACCACTACATTTATGATGAACCCACTCAGCGCACATTGTACATTGAATGGAATTCACTCCGACACCCTTCCTGCGACACCTCTCTGTGAGTGAGTAAGGCCATAAATGTTTAAGCCATTGAGGTCCAGAGGGCGCGTTGGATTTATTTATTAATTATTGATTTGTTAGAGTGCGCCAGAGTGTGGCCATGTTCTTTTCCCCCTTTCCCCATTTTGTTGTGACAAATACCTGTTTGTGAACTATTGCGTGGTCATCAGAAGCATATTCCATAGTGCGTAGTTAATTGGCAAATTAATCCATTAGATGCATAGATTGTTTCACGCATTAAGCACTGCCATTTGTAGATGATCAATGACGGTCTCGCTCGACCAATCTTGTCACGCAGATTCGCCGCTGTTGTTTGTCTGAGATGCTGATTCGTGCCCAAATCAATTGGCGCATGTGGGGACCTTTTTGACCTGTACCTGCAGGGGGTGCAACTGTCTTCAATGACAGTGCAATCACAACAGCATATTAACTGGGAAGACTCCTGAAGAAGAATATACTTGCTGAGATTACACATTCGAGATTGTGTCCTTATAGAACTTAGAAAACTTGTCCAATTGTAAAACACAATCTGAAAGCAAGAATCTGTCTCAATAATTTGCAGATGCTACTGTATCCACCTTTGTAAACAGAAGGGTGATGGTACCTGCTCTGACAATGATCGTGGTATTGTCATGAATTTTGGGTAGGGCATATATAGATCCAGGTAGATCTGCGTAGGTATTATGCTCCGGCTGTAGTGATAGGGAACCTCACCTGTAATAAGTTTATTTCGGCAGTTTGTTTGGATTAAGGTGTATCTTCGTCCCCATTACGAGGAATGGAGCATGTTAAGTAGTTGTAGGAATTATGTTGATTCTCATGTACGTCGTTCCCTCTGTGATCATCCATTTGTCCCATATGGCAACACACCAATAGACATTAGTTAGCCCCATTACCACACACATTAATAAAAACTTCTCTCTCACAATAAGACTTACCAGAAGAACAGACAGGAAGCGGCCGCGCATTACGCCAGCATGGCAATGAAACATCGAACAGGCAGGCCGAGAGCCACGCCCAGAAGGACTCGTGATTGACCGGGGGAGGGGTGAGTAAGAAGCAGGCCGCCGATTGGCAGAGTAGGAAGAGACGAGCTGATTGGCGCCCGACCAATAACATGAGGGAAGGAGCACGAAGCGCTTGGCCAATGGTAAGGGACGGACGTGATAGAAACATTCGAGAGGCCGAGAAGTGAGGCTGGGATTGGAGAGAACGAGGGCTGATGCTACGAGGCGCCGGTAAAACGACTCGCTCGCCGGCATTTTGCTCTCTCCCTTTGCGCTCTTGCTATGGACTGTCTCTTGCACTGGACCTTCTCTTGCCTTCGGACTTTGGTGGAGAAACGAGGAGTTCAAAGACGGTGGAGAGACGGAGCGCTGACGATTCTCCTTCCCTGCATTCACGTGCGATTGATGAGTGTATGAGCGAGGCTTGCCACTGGAGCGTGACGAGCCAGGCGTGAGCGAGGCGCTCGGTGAGGCCTAACGGCACGCGAACAAGGGCGCATTGAGGCTTGCTTCCCACCAACATCAGAGCCGTGAAGGGCTTGTGCGCTTGGAGCCAACAATCACTGACGATCCCTGACACTGCAGATAGAGATAAGCTCGCGCCACACAAAACACAACGGTTTCTTTAAATTAACTCTTCCCTTGTGCTTGTTTTTGAAGTGAGGTGTGTGGGATCCCAACTTAGGACATTTATTTATCGGCGCGTGCATTGTTCTCGGGTTCCGTATAATAAATCGTTTCTTTTTGTACATAAATTCCATTTCGTGTGATTTAATTAATTTGCAGGGTGAAGATGCCTGTGTGTGGGACCGACAGGTAAATCTCCCGCTTCTTCTTCCTCTATCTTTCCTCCCCCGTGCATATATAGTCAAATCCGCCATTGAATAATGCCTCAAAGTAAAGCTCGATTGCCATTTGTGATTTTCCGGTCTTAACCGAGGGGAATCACGCGACAGTATCTTTCTCATATCTATAGCAGATAAGAACCTATCCCATTTACTGCTGAACAGTTTTACCACCTATGTCGTGGAATTCATTCAGTCAGAGAGCCAATGTGGCTTTCAAGCTGGTCTTCACCCATTTGCCAGCTGCAGAGGAAATATCAGGAACAACACTGCGCCTTCTGCAGCATCTTTGTAGGCCTGACTAAAGCATTTGACAATGTGTGCAGAGACAACCTTTTCCAATATTTTCTTTCAAAAGAACATTTTTAAAGATCTGTGGGTTGAAAAGTAATACGGGATTGTGGATGGAAATGCCTGTTAGAGAAAATGAGGAAATGCTCTAAGTACAGTACATCCTGATCACGCGAATGGGGGAATGGGTGCAGATACATGAAGAAAATTTGAATTGACAATTTGGAATTAAAATAAGGTGGCAGAAAATAACAAAACCAATAGTCTAACAATGGTGAAGCCAGGCTTTGATCTGCTGAATGGAATATCTGCTGCCCCCCTGTCATGTGACCAGATCCTCAGCTTTGATTGGTGGACGTTTGTGAGGGACATACATACATACAACAGACAATTACTGTTCCAGATAGCATTGCCTTATGGGCTACGCCGTAAAAATATGACTGCCGAACCACGTGACAGATGACGTCATCTTTGTTTTTTCCCGACCAATTGATCCCTAGATTACGCTCAATAAATTTCATACTGATCAGATGAAGTGTTCTACTTATTGATTTATGACGTCATAGTGAAGGCACCTATGACATCACCATTATCATGTGTTATTCCCCATGGGGAGTACTTTAGAATGAGCCACCTTTCAATTTTTTTTATTGGAACAGTTTCAGAGATATAGAGATGCAAGGTTTTTCGGTTTTTCCAAGATGGCGCCTATACCACGTTACCTATGACGTCATAATTATCATTAAAATTCCACAGGAGGAGTCGCTCCTATGGTGAAAATTTCGTGTGAATCGGACCAACGGCTGTAGAGAAAAGGGATTTTAAATGGAATAAACCCGCAAAATGTCGGCGGAAGAGACATACACATTAGGGTGGTCCAAAAAACATCGATCTCTCCGATTTTGATGCTCTACTGGATTATTGTTAGAAATGGTCTAAAACATTCACCCACCAAATATTTTCGCTCGATTCCATCTAGAAACTCATACACACTTCAATTGAAATATGGCGTTTTTCACCAAATTTGGCTAAATGAGAACAATCCAATAGCAACCTAGGTGGAAAAAGTACATGCACTATTGTACTAAGCCATTTTGTGGTTCATGACTTTTTGCATGCGCTTGCGCCTGTGAGTGTGAAATCATCATGGTCGAAACATGTTTGACAATGCTTGAAACATGTTTGAAACATGTTCATACATGTCTGACTCATGTTTCGACCATGAGGACTTCACATGGGTATGTACCATCAATGACATTATTTAGGAAAAAAATGTTTCTAAAGTCTTTGTAAGTCATTAAAATTGACCAAGATGACAAATTTATATGTTGAGTGTGTATGAGTTTATAGATGACTCAGATGCAAAATATTTTTTGGGTGAACGATTTAGACCATTTCTAACAATAATCCAATAGAGCATCAAAATCCAGATAAAAAAGTGATTTTTTTGCATTTTTGGACCACCCTAATACACATGTACACCGGACGGACAGACAAACGCTGTTCCAGACGGCATTGCCCAATGGACTACGCCGTAAAAATAAAAATAAAAAGGAGTCAAGGAGAGCAGGAGAGTGCTGGAGGAGTAGGGAGTGGTTTAGAGAAGTTTTAAGTAAAGGTAAGCAAGGGAAAGAATATATGGAGAACATCAGGTCACAGGATCAGGGTCAATAATTCAGCCATCATTAGAAACCTAATAAATATTCATCCTCTTCATCTGTGTCTTAAACTCAGTTGTTTCATCTTGGATTGGCGTGCTGTGTTGCAACTAAAGTTGGCTCCTTTCAGTGTCCGCAAATTCACTCGCGGATGAGGATTCTAGAAAATGAGTACTGTCCAGTTCCTGGTGTTATTCATAGCCAAGAAGGCATGCCAAATTTCCAATGGTTGAACACATCTTGTTTTCATTCTCTCCTGTATTTACGACAGCATTTTAGTGCAAAACTTTGAGAAAATATTAAATATTGTGTGGACAAGTATGCAAAAGCTCGTTTGAAATCACTTGATGCTGCTGAGCTTTGTTCTTGTCTGTCTCTATAATTGCCATATTTAAGCAAAATGATAGCAGGGCATAATTGCTATGCACAAATACATAATTAGAAGAGAATATGCGAAAAGGTGTGAAGCATATTGTGGTGTTATTACCCAGGCCCTGGTGGTGATGGGCATGAAGTAATTGTCTGAGAGTGATCGGGACTCACTGTGATCCCAGAAATCCCAGAGGACGACGCTTGACCAAATCTGCCCTTTAATTAGAAAGGGGAAATTTGAACATGGAGTCAAAATTGCTTCATTCCTGTTTCGTTGTCCAGAAAAAAAAATTACGTGGATTGTTTCATCCTGCCACTGTCTAGGCCAACATTTCGTTGTCATGGAAACACTGATGTCACGGAAGAGTGGATTTTTTTTTCTTTTTTGCTACTAAGCAACGGCAGGCCTCAGGGTGCAGCCACACTTCATCCCCCTGTTCTCCCAACCCTTTCTCTTCTAGCCCATCGTCGTGCTGCAGCATATCTAACGGATCGTGGGTGATTTTGTGTTGGGAAGTTGAGAAGCCTTGTTAAAATATTTCTGAATGAAGCATCTAATTTTAGATGGGTTAATCATCTCTATGATTTCCTCCATTATATCACTTGTACTAACTACATCCTCTCTTTCCCAATACTATGACCCACACAAATTATCTTTATTATATCATTTCCCAATCCCACACACCATCCTTACTTTACATCAGCCTTTGACAATCACTGATCACCTGTTGCTCCCGGAAACCACCATTCAATCTGCCATGACTGTTTTTAAGCACCTAATGGAGACGTTTGCTACTGTGTGTGGAAAGACCACAATGATCTGTGGGTAGGTACTCGTGATGCAGGAATGAATTGATTGAAGGAAGTTGTTTGTGGTATAAAGATTTACTGCCGTTTTTGCCATTTTTGCCAACAGATACTGCCGTTTTTGGAGGCAGATGTTCTGTATTGTCTTTACTGGGCTTGTACATTTACGAGAACAACCAAAAATTTACATGCGTATATATATATATATATATATATATATATATATATATATATATATATATATACATATATATATATATATATATATTGTTACAGACGCGGTTTTAGATGTTATTTTACCGAGCGGTTGGTATTACCGCGTCCGAACAGTTACTCCCCGATTAGAACCCGATTCCACCCGACGTTGACCAGATCGCACCGCAGATATTCAATCGGGAAACCTCTAAAGCGACCGAAAGAGAATGAAAAGAGAAGAAGACAGAGTACGGAGGAAGAACAGATTTATTATACACACACAAGCAATGGATGGAAGAAGCAGTCACACAGCGAATCGTTAACTTACACTATTCATTTTACTTAATCCCAAGACAACGAGTAGGACAGACGACGTTCACACTTACACGGGGGATATTGCAGGCAGGTAGGGCTTGAGGTGGATTGCTGGAGAGGGAAGGCAGGGTCGGAGGCAGCAGCTCTCAATTCCTCGCGCTTTTGGCGGGAAAACCCTCCGTCGCGTATCCGCTGCTGTAGACGTCACGCGCTGGCTCGGCACACCTGCTCCTCTTCTTCTGGTGGAGCCGTCTCCCTCCTTTCAGCGCGTCTCTCCAAAGCTGGTTTCCTTTCCGAGTATCTCTCCTCTTTGGCTTGGAGCGTTTCGCATCTCACCGCTCCTCTTGGTGCCGCCTCTTCGCTCATCTCCCAGGTCATCTGGTGAAGCAGTCCCTTACAGTCGCTTTTATTACTCGCAGCGGAATCAAGCCGCCGGCTGCGAGGGCACGCCTACCGGGTCGCTAACCGCGGTGCTGGTTGGCCAAGTGGGGTTGGCTCACTCCTCCCCTCTATGACGAGGTGGAGACACGCCTTTCTTCTCCGAGATTAGCACATGGGCAATGGCGGCTTGCGGGATTGAACACCACTCGCACCCCTTTTGAAAGGAACTTTGGAGAGCGGAGATGTTTGGGGAAATTGAAAGGGCCTACGCTTATTTTGTTTGATACAATGCAAAGTCAATCTAGTGGGAAACACATATTTAGCCTACATAGAATAAGGAAATACACTATTTAAAAAGATATATCGTGGCCTGCGTGTAAGTTTCATGGAATTAACTAGGAGGACGGCTGCGACCATTATTTACATTACGAGGGTGTTACACATAACAAAACCATACTTTTTACATTCGTTACACTTCCTCCAAAATTGTTACACTTCTCAAAAACCGTTACACTTCTCAAATTCGTTACCCACTTCTCAAAACCGTTACACTGCACCCTCCTTTCTTCAGGCACGCCCTCGGGCCTACAAAACTTTAACTTAGTGTGACACGTAGGTGTAATTCCCTCTACTTTTAACCTGACCCTGAGTGTGACAATCTTAAAACACAAATAAGTATGTCCCCCTATTGCATTGCACCCTGTCTAACAGACTCAAGCCCACAGCTAACCGAATTACGGAATTATTCTCAAACTATACATTTACGGTGGGGAGCATTATTTACAATGACGTGATTTCTTATTTACAACGCAACCCAGGACCTGTGTTTTTTTTTCTTGTTTTTTTTTCTTTTTAGGGAACAAGAAAAAGAAATTCCTGTTGGGAGGGATGAGACAGCACGCATTGCATCGATGCACCAGTACCAATACCACCAAAGCACCCAAAAGCACCAAAAGCACCACAAGCACCACAAAGCAACAAAAGCACCACTCGGTGCGCAGTCACCACGGTTCATAATAAACACAACAAAACAACTGGTGGTGGTCTTCTCTTTCTCTGCTGGGCCGATGTTCTTCCCGACGTCTTCTGGCTTCATGCGGCCTACTTGGAACTAATAAAAAGCACAACTTGTGTTCGTTTTTATTTAGGGCCTCAGGGGCCAACTAAGGGTGGTCCACCTGTTTGGCATAGGTGCCACCTTACCGAGGTCCGCAAGCAAGATTCCCTGGCCACTATGGCCAGTCTCCAACAGAGGTGCCCTGCCCCAGAACCTGGGGTCCATCAAGTGGTACTTGGCCGCAGAACAGCGGTCCATAAAGTGGTACATCAACGCAATGCATGCTGGTTCTGGGAATCTCGGGCGCACAATGGCCACCTCACACACGCTCCCCTCGGCACCCAATGGCGCACAGGTCATGTGGGAGACAAAAGAGACAATTGAGCGAGGGGTAAGGTCACAAGGGTACACATCAATAAGGCAATGCAAGGCGAAATGCGTACGGAGGGCGAAGTGAGAAAGCTCGTCCCTACCGTACGTCACCCCCCTGTCACCTACACTACCCTTGCCCTTACCCCATATGTACAAAATCTACCCATTACCAATTCGTCACTACTGTCACGTCTTCCCCATATTTCCCCTATACCAAATTCATCTCCACAATCCCTCGACTTCAAAATTTGCCATCACCAATTCATCATCAATCCTCATAAGGAGGGAGAGATGGAATTACGCACAATGTCACACCCACGTCATGATGCGTCTCACAATCCAAACATTTGCATCATAAAAAATAATCAAAACATGGCATGGTGTGGAGTACCTGTCACCTCAGGTGAGTGGATGCAGATGGTGCGAGGAGATCCTTCATCCTAACTATCCTCTAAATGATTTTAACACACTTTACACTACCCGGGGTCTTTCCCTGCCAATCCATTGGCCACTTACACTATGGGTTCTAAAAACCAATTCCCATTGACCAAACTGTGGTGCTTCTCAATTTGGGGTCTCACTCCCCCGATTCATCTCCCGGTGCCCTCACACAATTTCTGGGCTGCGACGTGTAGCTCTCCCAGCAGGTCTACCCACCTGCACACCTCCACCACTGCAGTTGCCACCCGAGCTTACCTAGCTCCTCACCCTAACCTAACTAACTGGGGAAGACCCCTCCTGGTTCTGTCACCCCTTGGTGCCCTCTGGCACTGGGCTACCCGGGTCCGTCCTCCGGATCCTCGGGCCCCATCCACAACAACTACCGGCTCCCAGAGCCCACCTGCGGCCTCACCTGGCCGACATCCTCACAGTGGTGGAGTGCCCAACCAACTACACACACTAACAGGCTACACGCCCAGCCATTTCCACAACACGAATGCACCCATCCAAAGACCATTCTTTCACCCGCACCACAGATGCCAATATCCAACCACAATTTACCTGTACCCTCTACCTAACACTTACACTACCCGCCCCGGGTATCCGTGATGGGGGTCCACTCTTCCCCCATTCACACCTTCGCACCATCCACTCCACTCCACAATTTCCACCATACTCACTCCACGACCATCCATTCCAATACTCCATACCATTTATTCCACATAGCCACATACACCTGTTGTTGCACACCTGTGCCCTCACACCTGGTGCCACCTGCACCCTCCTTTCTTCCTGGACCATTTGGTCATCACAATACACAATCACTATCACTCACTCATACACTGCTCCATTCACCTGTTCAGTTGCACACCTGTGCAATCACACCTGTTCAATCCTCACACACACGGCATCATCTCATCTAACTACTCCCCTCTGAAACTTGCGCTTCCCAGTCGTCCCTTTAAACTATTGCGCTCCCACGTCATTATCATCCACACTAAACTACCTGCGTCCGCACTACAGGTATCATTGTCACTAACTAATCTTAACGTTACCTAATGTCATCTTCGCTAGATCCCTACACACGATATATCCTAACCCACCCGGGCTAGTTTTCACTGCCATCAACCCCATAAGCTATAGCGCATTTGCCCCACTCCGTGAGGGATGGTGGATTTGCCATCCCACCACATCGGGGGTCTTTCCACTATCAATTTTGCTCGTCCAAATTCCAACCAATTCAAAAATTTTCCATTTACTGCCAATTCTACCCACTATTATAAATTTCGTATCAAATCACTACCATCATCATCACAGTCCGCTATATCCTAGCCTCGGTGCGTCGTGACATCATTAAACTCGGTTCGTAAAGCCGAGCAATGAATTCGGGTGGTTTGGTCGCCTGCAGGTTGAATCCGTCCGGCTTTCGGTTCAAGGGAGGTGGTTTGGTTGGGCCGAGATTCCACGCACCATCTCGGCGCGGCACCTTGCGGTCCCGGGCCCGATGGCTCAATCTCCCCCGGTCGGAACCCCGTCCCCACGAGGGGGCACCGTTCCGCTTCCTCCCACTCGCCCTTGAACTGGACCGGTCGCCTCGCCCGCCAAGGCCCGGACTCGACCGTGCGGGGCGGGGCCAAGCCCGAATCGGCAACGACGCTTCGAAGAGAAGCGACGCAGCATCGACCCGCGCCGGGCCTCGCACCCAACAAAGCACCCCTCGCACCGAGTGCTCGCATCGGCTATCCGTCGCCCTAACCGCTAACCCGGTTACCGTCGATGCTTTACTTGCATGCTCACACGCAACCCGCTACCCACGCCATACCTCCACATCCTTGCTCACCAGCACCCCCCTCACTCCCCATAGCCACACCTCCTTGCACACCTCCCCTGTCCATCCACTCCGGACCAGTCATACATCTTACCATTGGTCCCTCACGAACACCCGGGTCTACACCACCCCCCAAGCCGACTGAATCTCCCCTCACATCATATACATTGCCACTCACCTCCGTACCTCGTCGCCGCACCTCCTCTGCCACCTGCAAACTTTTTATTTGGTTAGTGAGCACCTCATCATGATTTGAACACAGACCTTGTACATATTCCATGACTTCCTCCTTTATCTCCCTCTTAGTTTCCCTCCGTCTCTTCTTAATTTCACTCACCCCCTCTTCCACCTCCTCTAATTTTTCCTTTACCTCCTTCATCTCCTTTGTAGATGCCACCCTCATCTGTCCCAATTCATCCCTCTGAGCATCCAATTTGGTTTCTACCCCGATTCTTACCTCCTCTATCTGCTCTCCCATTTGTTTAATTTCTCGGGCGGATTGCTCCCCTATCTCCCGCAATTTGCCTTCCATCCTGTTTTCTAACCCCTCTAACCCCTTTTTCATCCCTTCCATTTGATTCTCTTGAGCGGCCATTCTGTTTTCTACCCCCGTTAACCCATTCTTTACCTCTTTTATCCCATTTTCTAACCCCTCACCGGTACCCCTCGCTTCGTCCCTCATTACCCCCATTTGGCTTCCCATTACCCCCATTTGGTTTCCCAATCGCTCACCCAATCGCTCACTATCAGCCCTCATTTGCTCACTATTAGCCCTCATTTGCTCACTCTGCAGGTTGAGGGACGCCTGCATTTGTACTATACTGTCGTTTTTTTTCTGCATTTCCACCATGAATTGGGCCATGAAGGCTTGTATTTGGGCCGCGCTCATTGGTTCCGCGACCGTGGCCCCCTCAACCACGTGCGCGAGAGCGCCATTTTGTGCGTCTGAAACCTCTGCAACCACATTGCTATTTTTCTCCTCCTCCCTTTCCTCCACATACATTTCCCCGAGGTCCTGGGTCGATCCCACTCCTGACACCAATTGTTACGGACACGACTTAAGATGTTGCTTGACCGAGCGGAATGGCCGCCGTGTTCGCACAGTTTACCCGATTACCCCCAACTCACCCGATTCCACTCGAACGTTGGCCGAATCGCGCTACGCTAAATCAATGATGGAAAGGACACAACGGCTGGGATAAATGAAACGACACAAGGGGTACAGTTCTCAAGACCTCCGTAGGAGGATATAATTGGTGATGCAGAAAAGGGGTAGATCACAAGGTAAGAGGTAAAGCACAGAAAAGATGGGCACTTAGACACAATCTTATCTATCCCCGACAGACCACAGACAAACGGGACAAGACTGACTTACACAGGGATTGATGGCAGGGAAGGACAGGCAGTCGATAGCACAAGGTGCACCTTGGCTCAGGGGCAGAATCAAACACGGTCCGGTCCAGAGATGCGGGGAGGTATTGCAGCGCTCGGAGGTGGCGTCTCTCTTCCTTCAAGTCCAGCGCGCATCTGACGTCACCTCCCTCTTCCTGCGCATGCTCAGCGGGGAGTGACACGCCCTCGGCTCGTTGGCTCCGCCCCAGATGGAATCGGTCCGCCACTTCTATTGGGTGCGGGGGGTTACCGGGCTCCGCCCTTGACGAGGAGCTGACAGCGAGCCCCTACGTGGTAACTCCGTCGGAGCACATGTTCGATGGCGGCTAACCAAGCCGGAGTGAGGACGCGCACTCCCCGCGCCGCCGCCGTTGTTGTTGCTGTTGTTGTTGTTGTTGCTGAACCGTGAGGAAGAGCTGCGGGGAGGTATTGGGAGGTCCTAAACTTCCTAACGGTGCCATACAATCACATTCTGGTGCAACGAAGAGTCAGAATTAATGGAAACGAGTCCTTAACTGACATAGACTAAGAATAACTAGCAAGATGTCCTATAGTTGTCTACGTGAGATGCGGTGGACCTGGATGCGACATTTAATGGGGGAAATAGGGGAAGGTCGGGTCTACAGAGTGTTGTTTACAGAAAATGGGACTAGGGAATGGGGGATTGGGGATAGTTGGGAAGTATTGGGGAAATAGGGGAATATTTACAAGCGGATATGGATGGATCCAAATCCCATATCCGCAACATTGCACCCTTCTCTACCTCGGGGCGTCCCGACCCGATAATTTTTTACCTACGTTAGTGTGGCACTCCCGTGTCCAATTAAATCGCGTCCCCTTCTCCGTAAGCCGGTGGAGGGGACGGGCCAACTCCGCAAATTTCGCCACAAAGCGCCGGTAGTAGGAGCAGAGTCCCAAAAATCCCCGCACTTTTCAATTTTGAAGGAAGGCAATTCAATTTTGAATTGTGGTGGTGAGGTGTTTTTAAATTACGTGGTCGTGATGTGTTTTGAATTACGTGGTGGTGAGGTGTTTTGAATTACGTGGTGGTGAGGTATTTATAATTACGTGGTGGTGAGGTGTTTTTAAATGACGTGGTGATGAGGTGTTTTGAATTACTTGGTGGTGAGGTGTTTTTAAATGACGTGGTGATGAGGTGTTTTTAATTCGTTGGTGATGAGGTGTTTTGAATTACTTGGTGGTGGGGTGTTTTTAAATGACGGGGTGATGAGGTGTTTTTAATTCGTTGGTGATGAGGTGTTTTGAATTACTTGGTGGTGAGGTGTTTTTAATTTTGTGGCTGTGAGGTGTTTTTATTATGTGTTTTATGGCTGTGAGGTGTTTTAAATTACTTGGTGGTGAGGTGTTTTAAATTACTTGGTGGTGGGGTGTTTTAAATTACTTGGTGGTGAGGTGTTTTAAATTACTTGGTGGTGGGGTGTTTTAAATTACGTGGTGGTGAGGTGTTTTGAATTACGTGGTGGTGAGGTATTTATAATTACGTGGTGGTGAGGTGTTTTGAATTAGTTGGTGATGAGGTGTTTTGAATTACTTGGTGGTGAGGTGTTTTTAAATGACGTGGTGATGAGGTGTTTTTAATTTCGTGGCTGTGAGGTGTTTTTATTACGTGTTTTATGGCTATGAGGTGTTTTAAATTACTTGGTGGTGGGGTGTTTTAGATTACTTGGTGGTGGGGTGTTTTAGATTACTTGGTGGTGGGGTGTTTTGGATTACGTGGTGGTGAGGTGTTTTGAATTACTTGGTGGTGAGGTGTTTTTAAATGACGTGGTGATGAGGTGTTTTTAATTTCGTGGCTGTGAGGTGTTTTTATTACGTGTTTTATGGCTGTGAGGTGTTTTAAATTACTTGGTGGTGAGGTGTTTTGGATTACTTGGTGGTGGGGTGTTTTGGATTACTTGGTGGTGGGGTGTTTTGGATTACTTGGTGGTGGGGTGTTTTGGATTACTTGGTGGTGGGGTGTTTTGGATTACTTGGTGGTGAGGTGTTTTGAATTACTTGGTGGTGAGGTGTTTTGAATTACTTGGTGGTGAGGTGTTTTGAATTACGTGGTGGTGAGGTGTTTTGAATTACTTGGTGGTGAGGTGTTTTGAATTACTTGGTGGTGAGGTGTTTTGAATTACGTGGTGGTGAGGTGTTTTGGATTACTTGGTGGTGCGGTGTTTTGAATTACGTGGTGGTGAGGTGTTTTGAATTACTTGGTGGTGGGGTGTTTTGGATTACTTGGTGGTGGGGTGTTTTGGATAACTTGGTGGTGGGGTGTTTTGAATTACTTGGTGGTGAGGTGTTTTGAATTACTTGGTGGTGAGGTGTTTTGAATTACGTGGTGGTGAGGTGTTTTGAATTACTTGGTGGTGAGGTGTTTTGAATTACTTGGTGGTGAGGTGTTTTGAATTACGTGGTGGTGAGGTGTTTTGGATTACTTGGTGGTGCGGTGTTTTGAATTACGTGGTTGTGAGGTGTTTTGAATTACTTGGTGGTGGGGTGTTTTGAATTACTTGGTGGTGAGGTGTTTTGAATTACGTGGTGGTGAGGTGTTTTGGATTACTTGGTGGTGCGGTGTTTTGAATTACGTGGTTGTGAGGTGTTTTGAATTACTTGGTGGTGGGGTGTTTTGGATTACTTGGTGGTGGGGTGTTTTGGATTACTTGGTGGTGAGGTGTTTTGAATTACTTGGTGGTGAGGTGTTTTGAATTACTTGGTGGTGAGGTGTTTTGAATTACGTGGTGGTGAGGTGTTTTGGATTACTTGGTGGTGAGGTGTTTTGGATTACTTGGTGGTGGGGTGTTTTGAATTTCGTGGTGGTGAGGTGTTTTGGATTACTTGGTGGTGAGGTGTTTTGAATTTCGTGGTGGTGAGGTGTTTTGAATTACTTGGTCGTGAGGTGTTTTGGATTACTTGGTGGTGAGGTGTTTTGAATTTCGTGGTGGTGAGGTGTTTTGGATTACTTGGTGGTGAGGTGTTTTGAATTTCGTGGTGGTGAGGTGTTTTGAATTACCTGGTGGTGAGGTGTTTTGGATTACTTGGTGGTGCGGTGTTTTGAATTACGTGGTGGTTAGGTGTTTTGAATTACTTGGTGGTGAGGTGTTTTGGATTACTTGGTGGTGAGGTGTTTTGGATTACGTGGTGGTGAGGTGTTTTGGATTACTTGGTAGTGAGGAGTTTTGGATTACTGGGTGGTGAGGTGTTTTGGATTACGTGGTGGTGAGGTGTTTTGAATTACTTGGTGGTGAGGTGTTTTGGATTACGTGGTGGTGAGGTGTTTTGAATTACTTGGTGGTGAGGTGTTTTGGATTACTTGGTGGTGAGGTGTTTTGAATTACTTGGTGGTGAGGTGTTTTGGATTACGTGGTGGTGAGGTGTTTTGGATTACGTGGTGGTGAGGTGTTTTGGATTACGTGGTGGTGAGGTGTTTTGAATTACTTGGTGGTGAGGTGTTTTGAATTTCGTGGTGGTGAGGTGTTTTGAATTACTTGGTCGTGAGGTGTTTTGGATTACTTGGTGGTGAGGTGTTTTGAATTTCGTGGTGGTGAGGTGTTTTGGATTACTTGGTGGTGAGGTGTTTTGAATTTCGTGGTGGTGAGGTGTTTTGAATTACTTGGTGGTGAGGTGTTTTGGATTACTTGGTAGTGAGGAGTTTTGGATTACTGGGTGGTGAGGTGTTTTGGATTACGTGGTGGTGAGGTGTTTTGAATTACTTGGTGGTGAGGTGTTTTGGATTACGTGGTGGTGAGGTGTTTTGAATTACTTGGTGGTGAGGTGTTTTGGATTACTTGGTGGTGAGGTGTTTTGAATTACTTGGTGGTGAGGTGTTTTGGATTACGTGGTGGTGAGGTGTTTTGGATTACGTGGTGGTGAGGTGTTTTGGATTACGTGGTGGTGAGGTGTTTTGAATTTCGTGGTGGTGAGGTGTTTTGGATTACTTGGTGGTGAGGTGTTTTGGATTACTTGGTGGTGAGGTGTTTTGAATTACTTGGTGGTGAGGTGTTTTGGATTACGTGGTGGTGAGGTGTTTTGGATTACGTGGTGGTGAGGAGTTTTGAATTACGTGGTGGTGAGGAGTTTTGAATTACGTGGTGGTGAGGTGTTTTGGATTACGTGGTGGTGAGGTGTTTTGGATTACTTGGTGGTGAGGAGTTTTGAATTACTTGGTGGTGAGGAGTTTTGAATTACGTGGTGGTGAGGTGTTTTGGATTACGTGGTGGTGAGGTGTTTTGGATTACTTGGTGGTGAGGTGTTTTGAATTACGTGGTGGTGAGGTGTTTTGGATTACTTGGTGGTGAGGAGTTTTGAATTACTTGGTGGTGAGGAGTTTTGAATTACGTGGTGGTGAGGTGTTTTGGATTACGTGGTGGTGAGGTGTTTTGGATTACTTGGTGGTGAGGAGTTTTGAATTACGTGGTGGTGAGGAGTTTTAAATTACGTGGTGGTGAGGTGTAATCATCCCAAACTTCCAGTCTGCACCTGCCCCTCCCCTATGTATGTGCTGAGGGGTTCTTTCTTGAACAAAAAACATTCAACCTAAATTGACTTTAAAAATGTAATATCACAAACACAACAAATACATTTGTCCAAAATAATTGTTTGTATTATGATCGGTGTAAATCATGACAACACAGCAAGTCAGGTACAGTCATTAGCCTCAGCTAAAATAAGTCCATTCCTCAGTAACGACGCGGTGTATAAACATATATATATTTGCACATTTACTCGTACAATCAAAAATGACGTGTGTATATATATATATATATATATATATAAGTTCAAAACACACCTGGTCACAAGTGTGCCGCACTGACCAGGTCCTCAGTCGAGGTTCTCAGCATCATCCCGTTTCGGCCCTTCAACCTCGATACGATCAGCTAAGGTGGGCCAGCAGGGGCACGTACACATCCACATGCAGCAACTGCATCTGTATGCGCACATACCCCCACCCCCAGCCAGTGCGAACAACAACAACAACAACAACAACAACGACAACAACAACACCACCTCCACATCCAGAATCCACAGCACCAAACAAACATGGTGGAACACTCAAACACCCACCTTTATACCCTTCACCACTCACCAACAAAACACACCAGATCATTCATACACCCCCATACACACCCATACACACCCATACACACCCATACACACACATACACACCCATACACACACAAACACACCCATACACACACATACACACCCATACACACAACTACATACAGAACACCATCCAAACAACCACCTACACTTACATCAAACACCACTCAACACACAAAAACACACACTCATGCAAAAATTAATTCATGCAAAAACACACACCCTCACCCACTCACTCATATACACAAAATAAGAAGTAATAATGGTAACAAAAAAAAACAAAAACCAACCTACACCGTTCGACGTGCCTCCATAAACTTCCTCCATATCCAAAATGAGCCTTTCAAGGCAACCTGGGCCACCTTGTCACACATCCTCCTTCTTTCTGTCTCACACACTCCCAGCCTAGCAAGAAATGCAGAAAAGGAATTGCCAATATACCCTCTACACCCCACCTCAAATGGCTGACACGAAACGCGCGAACCCTTCTCCCGGCACTCTGCCTCCAGCTCACTGTACTTTCCTCTCTTCCTCTCGTGCACCTCCTCCATGTTCTCTTCCCAAGGTACCGACAACTCCCCTAAGATGACCTGTCTTGTTGCACTTGACCAAATGACAATGTCAGGCCGCAACCTTGTCACACAGATCTCCTCTGGGAATACCAATTGTGGCTTTAGGTCTGCCACCACCTGCCAATCATAAGCATCTGACAGCCCTCTTCCTTTCCACCTCCTCCTCCTCTTTCCACCTCTTTCCACTTGGCCCTCTTTGACAAACCACACCTCTCCCCCATCAGTTTCCTTCTCCACTCTTCTCTCTCTCGATCTCAGCACCTATCTGATCTCAGCAATATATATATATATATATATAGTATAAAAGAAAGTTTTTGTTTGTTTGTCTGCGCGCGCTAATCTCCTGAACCGTGAAAGACAGGAGGAAACCTCTAAAACAAAAAATGTCGGGACTGGCCCCAGGAAGGTTATAGGCTAGGTGGCGAGACCGGTTGAGGCTCGTCCGGGCTGGTCCCATTTCTCAATTATAAGCTGAGCTGAATTATGGTGGTGTTATGGATTCGTCACTTCCGTTGTTGTGGTTCTCATCCACTGTAAACATTTTTGGTTTCATGTACTATTATTGTTATCATTTAAGTGAAATAGAGATTACTGTTTTCAAAAGGTAAAAAAAGTTAGTGTTTTAAAAAGAAACTGGAAACCGGATCGGGAACCGGACGAAGAAGAAGAGGGGGAAGAAGAGGAGAAAGAGGCAGAGCGAGTGAGGTCGGAGAAGGAGCCGAGCTGTTTGGAGGTCTGGAGCAAACGCTGGCGAACGGAGGTCACTAGCGAACTTTGGGGTTTCCTGGGAAAGGGATTCCTGCGACAGAGTTGTTATCGCTGTGACAGATAAACCTGCGTGACAGGTTTTGCGGTTGATTCCGAAGAGAATAATTAGAGTGCCGTTACGTCTCGAGAACGGACTGTTGGCCATTTTACCTCGCGCCTGATTTTGCATCGCTCCAGGTTTTTTCCCCTCGCTTCAACCATTTCAACGGATCCAGCCGTTAACCTGGTGTGTGTGTATAACGTGGATTTTGAGTGGGAAATTGCAGTTCGCCGATTGGGAGCCGTTGAACGTCCATACCCAAAGGTGTGATTTACCAGCCGCCTCTTGAGGACACTTTTGCTTATCTTTGGCAGTGTGACTGTCAACTGAGCGGGATTCTGGTCTCGATACAACATCGTTCTGACGATCACTGAAGCGTGGATCGACTTTGGTTTGAAGCTGGGACAGAGACATTGGGAATGTTATTTTCGCTCACTTGGAGCACAGTGAGTTATATTGTACGAAACTGATGGTACCATCATAGGAATGATATATTGATTGTACAATTGATTAATATTGTTATTGTACTGTCATTCTTGTGTGACCTTAATACAATACTTGTTTGTTGGTAACAATTGGTGTGGTTTCACCATTGATCTTTGACACACAGAATAACACATCTTTCTGCCGTGACTCCTCTCGAGGCTCGGAGGTACACTGTGACCGGGGTTTGGGGAGGAGCACGTAACAGAAATTGGGGGCCCGTCCGGGATAGAATTCCCGAACATTCCCAAAATTCCAAAATTTGGAATTTTCTAACATTCCCAAATTTTTCAAAAAATTGAATTTTTTTTTTGTGTGAAGGTTAACAGGTGCTAACTGATAGTCACCATGGTGTTTGACATAGAAAGGTTTGCGGTGTCCCCTAATGAGGCACAGTTCCAAGCGTTAAAAAGATCGGAACTCATGATATTGGCCAAGTATTTTAACTTGGAGGTCCGAGTTAGTATGAAGAAAGCTGAGATTCAGACATTGGTGGTGGAGCCTCTAGTGGGACAAGGAACATGGGAAGAGGTTGCCTTGCATTGGTTACCCGAGGAAAAAGGAAATGGGGAGCTCCGGAAAATGGAGATGCAACTGCAGAGCCAGGAAAGGTTAAAAGAGTTGGAATGGAAAGCCGAGGAAAGAAGAGCAAAGGAAAGAGCAAAACAGGAACGAGAACTCGAGGAAAGAATAGCAGAGGCAAGAGCAGAGGAAAGGAGAGCTGAAAAGGAACTCGAGGAAAGAAGAGCAGAGGAAAGAGCAGAGGAAAGGAGAGCTGAAAAGGAACTCGATGAGAGAAGAGCAGAGGAAAGGAGAGCTGAAGAAGAAAGAAGAGCAGAGGAAAGAGCAGAGGAAAGGAGAGCCGAAAGGGAGTTAAAGGAACGTGACATGGAGTATCAGAAGGAACTTAAACTCAAGGAGCTGGAATTACTGAGAGAACGGAGAGAAGTAGTATCCATGCCGGCCAGTTCGACAACTAGTGAGAACTCTTGGGATGTTGGTAGGCATGTGAAGCTGGTTCCACCCTTCAATGAAAAGGAGGTAGCCAAGTTCTACTTACATTTTGAGAAAGTGGCTCAAATGCTAAAATGGCCTGTGGGGTCCTGGACTATGTTAGTGCAAAGTGTTCTGGTGGGTAAAGCTCAAGATATCTATTCGGGTTTACCGATTGGCCAATGCGCAGATTATGAGATAGTGAAGAAAGCCATTCTCAAAGCCTATGAATTGGTCCCTGAAGCTTACCGGCAAAAATGCAGGAATGCCAGGAAGAGGGAGAGTGAGACCCATGTGGAGTTTGCCAGAATGAAAGAAACCATGTTTGATAGGTGGTGTGACTCGAAGGAGATTGGGAAAGACTTCAACCTGTTACGACAATTGATCTTGGTGGAGGAATTCAAACAGTGTGTCCACGTATGCATTAAAGTACATCTGGATGAAAAGAAAGTACCAGAGTTGTATGAGGCAGCAACTGTAGCAGACAGATGACCATGCTTTGACACACAGGATGGGGTTCCACAAACCTAACTTCCCATCTCGAGTTAGCCAGGGGAGTTATGGTAAATCAGATTCGGAGAACAAATTTTGATGGAGGTGTCCTAGAGAAGACTATGGGGACAAATGTGATACCGCGACTTTTTGGGGGTCAGAAGACTACAGTTCCAAGACAGACTTATCTTCCGGGGGGCCCGAGGCAGACCACGAGTTTTTCCTCCGGGCCTACTTGCGCTTTTTGCCAGAAACCTGGGCATTTGATGTCCCAATGTTACGCCCTGAAAAGGAAAAATCAGGATCGGAGTCAAACTAGTGCAACTCCAAATGCATTGGCCAATGCGAGAAATCGTCCTTGGAGGACAGTGCCTTGTGAAGGTTCCAATGCCAAAGTTACGGCATCACAGAACGACCTTGTCCAAAAGGGTTACAAACCTTTTATTTCAGAGGGGTTTGTGTCACTGGATGGAGACTTGACTAACCAGAGACCTGTTAGGGTATTGAGGGACACAGGAGCACATCAATCTTTGATGCTTGAAGGCATTTTGCCATTGTCAGAGAAGACGGCAACTGGTGTTGGTGTTCTTTTACAGGGGGTTGGTGGCTATGTTAAAGCTCCTCTTCATGTCATCCATTTGAAGTCTGATTTGGTTTCAGGACCGGTCACTGTGGGGTTACAAGCCACCCTTCCTGTCGAGGGAATCTCTTTTATTATCGGGAATGATTTGGCCGGTGGTCGAGTTTCTGGTAATCCGATGTTGGTTGAAAAGCCCAGTATGGAAAATAACACCGCACAGTTAGAGCAGGAGATTCCGGGTATCTTTCCATCCTGTGCAGTGACTCGTGCTATGGGTAGAAAGCGCTCTGAAGAGAAGGAGAAGGAAGGCGATGTGGATTTGAGTTCCTTAGAGGTATTGGAGGAAAATTCTGAAAGAGGTAATCGGAAAGGGAGTGACATCAAGGAACTTAAGGAAAAGGTGGCATCTGGACCAAAAGAGGAAATGGAGTGTCCGTCGGAGACATCTGGGAACGAGGCTGAACAAACGGTGCTGGTCCTAAAGAGACTTGTTGAAGAACAACACGGAGATTCGGAGATCCGGAGTTTGATTGATAAAGCCGTCACAGAGGAAGAGGCTATGAAGTTACGTGTTGGTTACTTCATGAAAGGGGAAATACTCATGAGAAAATGGAGACCACCAGAGGTGCCAGCAAACGATGAGTGGAAAGTTCATTACCAAGTTGTGGTGCCACCGCCGTACCGGAAGGAGATATTGAGTTTGGCGCATGAGACACCTTTGGCCGGGCACCTTGGAGTGAACAAGACGTGTGACAGAATATTGGTACATTTTTTCTGGCCAGGATTGCGACGTGATGTGGCGGAGTTGTGTAAATCTTGCCACTCTTGCCAGCTGGTGGGAAAACCTAATCAGAAAGTCCGATCCGCACCTTTAAAACCAATTCCAGCTTTTGAAGAGCCATTCAACCGAGTCATTATTGACTGTGTCGGCCCTTTACCTAAAACTAAGGCTGGACATCAGTATTTGCTGACCATCATGTGTGCTTCCACAAGGTTCCCAGAGGCAGTGCCTCTTAGAAAAATTACTGCAGCAGTTATTGCGAAGGCCTTGATTAAATTTTTCACTTTGGCTGGCCTACCTAAGGTCATCCAGTCTGATCACGGTTCCAATTTCATGTCAACACCCGCGATGAAGCTATCTCTGAGGGCCTTTCACTCACTCACCGCAGGCAGGTAGGTGGTCTTTCTGTCTTCTACCGACTCCTCTCCGGCCTTGCACCCCCAGCTCTCTCTGTGCTCTGTCCCCCAAATATTCCTACAGGTCGCACAAGATCTGCCAGCAACCCTCTGATGGTTAAACTGCCGAAATCTCGGCTCTCTGCTCACCTTCACTCTTTCATTCCTCTTTTCTCCCGCCTCTGGAACAAACTCCCTCACTCCCTTCAATCCCACTCCTCCCTCCAGGTCTTTAAAACAGCTGTTCACCACCATCTCTTATCTTCCCCCATCCAAAACCTTGATCTTTTCTACCCCCGCTAATTCACCCCAGATCCACCTTGTTTGAAATTCCAACTTCTTTCCTGGAAGTCCTGGCAGTGTCCATATGTTTTATACCTCTCCCACCGCCCCCTTCCCATGCCCCCCCCCCAAAGCCCTCGCCCTCTCTCAGATCTCTCGATGTCTCCATGTCTCTCGGTCCCTGCTCTCAAATGTTGTGTTTGTGTCCTTCCCCCTCTCTCCCCATCTTGTCTACCGCTCCCGATGTTATATGTTTTATGTGTCGGTTTGTCTTTCTGTGTGATTAATGTTCGCTCTTTCACGAGCCTCGATCTTGTATACAAAAAAAAAAAAAAGAAAAAAAAAAGTGTGGCGTCTGCTCATGTATTTATATGGTCGCACGTTCAACTGTCCCCCGTTTCCGGCGGGAGCTTTCCACGCTGCGTTTGAAAAGCTCCGCATGCAGGCAAAGTTCAACATTCAACCAGAAGAAATGCATGATACCAAACGAGATACATTACCTTCAGAAAGTATTCACACCCCTTGACTTTTTTCACATTTTATATTGCAGCCTGAATTCAAAATGGATTAAATCACTGATCTACACATAATACCCCATAATATCAGTGTCATTTTTAAAATTGTCTACAAAATAATTTAAAACGAAATACAGAAATATCTAATTTACATAATTATTCAACTGAGTCACTACTTAGTAGAAGCTCCTTTGGCAGTGATTACAGCTTCAAGTCTTCTTGCGTATGTCTGTATCAGCTTTGCACATCTGGATTTGTGGAGTTTCTCCCATTCTTCCTTGAAGATTTGCTCAAGCTCTGCCAAGTGGGATGGAGAGCGTCAGTGAACAGCGATCTTCAAGTCATTCCACAGATTCTCAATGGGATTCATGTCTGGGCTTTGGCTGGGCCACTCAATGACTTTCACATTCTTGTTCTAAAGCCATTCCAGTGTTGCTATATGTTTGGGGTAATTGTCCTATTGGAACGGAAATCAGGTTTCGGTCACGTCAGTCTTTTGGGACTGCCACTGGTAACATGTAAGCCAGTGCTCCCTGCCGCATGGTCAGGTTATCAGTGACTAAACCGACGCTGTCTTGCCTGGGTTTGAATCCCGACCAAGAAATACACTCTTCCCGTTTTTTCGCAGACTGTGTGGATCATCACTGTGTGGGCCATTCCTCCAATGGATGTTATACTAGGCGATGAATCTCCCGCGATGAAGCTAACTCCGACGACTTTTCACTCACTCACCGCAGGCAGGTTGGTGGTCTTTCTGTCTTCTACCGACTCCTCTCCGGCCTTGCTCCCCAAGCTCTCTCTGTGCTCTGTCCCACAAATATTCCTCCAGGTTGCACAAGATCTGCCAGCAACCCTCTTATGGTTAAACTGCCAAAATCAAGACTCTCTGCTCACCTTCACTCCTTCATTCCTCTTTTCTCCCGCCTCTGGAACAAACTCCCCCACTCCCTTCAATCCCACTCCTCCCTTCAGGTCTTTAAAACAGCTGTTCACCACCATCTCTTATCTTCCTCCATCCAAAACCTTGATCATTTCTACCCCCGTTTATTTACCCCAGATCCACTTTTTTGAAATACCGACTTATTTCATGGAAGGCCAAGCTGTGTCCATGTGTTTTTTTTTACCTCTCCCACTCACCCCCCTTCCCACGCCTCCTCCCCCCAAGCCCTCTCCCCCCCACCCCCCATAGATCTCCCGATGTCACTGCTCTCAAATGTTGTACTTGTGTGCTTCCCTCTCTCTCCCCATGTTCTCTCCCACTTCCTTTATCTCATGTTTTATGTGTCAGTTTGTCTTTTTGTTATTAATGTTAGCTTTTGCACGAGCCTCGATCTTGTGTATTAAAAAAAAAAAAAAAAAAAAAAAACACTTTTTCAGCAAGTGGTACACCTGTTGGGAGTGGAGCAAGTAAGATCAAGTACTTACCATCCCGAGAGCCAAGGGGCCTTGGAAAGGTTTCACCAGACATTGAAGAATATGATCAGAACGTATTGTTTTGAATGTGACAAGGATTGGGATGAAGGAATACCCTTATTGTTGTTTGCTACGAGGGAATCCGTTCAGGAGTCATTGGGATTCAGTCCTTTTGAACTTGTGTTTGGACACTCAGTGCGAGGACCATTGAAATTAGTGAAAGAACAGGGGCTACAGGAGGAGTCGCAGTCAACATTGGTAGAGTATGTGTCATCGGTTAGGCACAGATTGGAAAAAGCTTGTGAAGTTGCGAGAAGCAACTTGAAAGTGACACAGGATAAAATGAAAGTGAGACATGACAAGAAATCTCAGATAAGAAATTTCAGTCCTGAGGACCGAGTGTTAGTGTTGCTTCCTGTTCCAGGTCAGCCACTACAGGCTAGGTATTATGGTCCCTATGCAATCGAAAGGAGGGTTAATGAAACAGATTATGTGGTGACAACTCCCGACCGACGGAAAAAGCGGCCGCTGTGTCATGTCAACCGACTGAAGAAGTATCATGAGAGGAAGCCTGTGGAAGAAATGGTTCCGGTCTCACCTGTCATGCCTTTAGTCGGGGTGCAAGAGAATCCAGAGGTTGAGGCCGGTGTGAAGTTTGATAACTTTGATGACCAGGCTTGTCCCAGATTGACGAACATGGAAGTGTTGAGTCATTTAGATGAGAAATTAGGTCATTTGACGAGGGAACAACAAGGACAACTATCCAGCCTAATTTTTGAGTTTGCACATTTGTTCACAGATGTACCAGGTCGAACTGACTTGGTATATCATGATATTGAGGTGGGGGAAGCCACTCCTGTGAACCAACACCCCTATCGGATGAACCCTGTGAAGATGGAGTATCTTCGGAAGTAGGTTCCGTATATGTTGGAGAATGACATCATCGAACCAAGCAGCAGTGAATGGAGCTCACCATGTGTGTTGGTTCCAAAACCCGATGGCAATTTTCGCTGTTGTAGGGATTTAAAACGGGTTAATGCAGTGACCAAGACCGACTCATATCCCATCCCGAGGATTGATGGCTGTATTGATAGAATAGGCCCAGCTAAATTTGTAACTAAATTTGACTTGCTGAAAGGGTATTGGCAGATTCCTCTTACTGATAGAGCCAAGGAAATCTCGGCTTTAGTCACACCAAATGGGTTGTATCAGCACAAGGTTCTTCCCTTTGGATTGAAAAACGGGCCTGCTACATTTCAACGGCTGATTAATAAGCTCATTGCAGACCTTTGAGGGGGTGGAGGCTTATCTGGATGATATCACCATCCACACTATGACCATGGAAGATCATATTAAACAAATTCAGGAATTTTTCAAGAAACTGACCGAGGCAGGGTTGACCATCAACTTATCTAAGAGTGAGTTTGTAAAAGCACATGTGGTGTTCCTAGGCCATGTAGTAGGTCAGGGTCAGGTGCAACCGGTGACAGCCAAGATAGAAGCCATTGATCGCTTCCAAGTTCCAAAATGGAAGAAGGAGCTTATGAGATTCTTGGGTATGGCTGGTTGGTACCGGCGGTTCTGCAGGAATTTTTCTGATGTGGTTGCCCCTTTAACAAATTTGCTGAGGAAAGAGACCAAGTTTGTGTGGGATGACAAATGTCAGACTGCCTTTGCCCACGTCAAAGCAATATTAATGAGCTCTCCTGTCCTAGCAGCCCCGGATTTTCAAGCACCTTTCAAGTTGGCCTTTGGTGCAAGTGATGTGGGGGCTGGGGCAGTTCTATTACAGGAAGATGAGGATGGAGTGGATCACCCGGTGTGCTACTATTCCAAAAAGTTTAACAAACATCAGGCAAATTATGCCACCGTGGAAAAAGAGACCCTTGCTCTCCTGCTAGCACTTCAGCATTATGAGGTGTATCTAGGAACTACTACCTTTCCTATAAAAGTCTTCACTGATCACAACCCCTTAACCTTCATTCAAAAAATGAAAAATAAAAATCAGAGGTTGATGACATGGAGCTTGGCTTTGCAGGAGTTAAACTTGGAAATTGAGCATGTAAAGGGCAGGGACAATCGTTGCTGATGCTTTGTCCAGAGTGAACTAACTTTGGAAATTCCTGTAGGTTGTTTGGAAGTTTTGTTGCCTTATTTTGGGAAATATTAATTATTGTTGCTCATGTGAATTGATCATTTGGGGGTGAGTTTTACTTTTGTGTGTTAAAAGAGTTTTTGCATGCAAAGAAAGTTTTCACAATGTTCCAACTTTCGTTCTTGAGGGGGGATGTGTTACGGATTTGTCACTTCCGTTGTTGTGGTTCTCATCCACTGTAAACATTTTTGGTTCCATGTACTATTATTTTTATCGTTTAAGTGAAATAGAGATTACTGTTTTCAAAAGGTAAAAAAAGTTAGTGTTTTAAAAAGAAACAGGAAACCGGATCGGGAACCGGGCGAAGAAGAAGAGGGAGAAGAAGAGGAGAAAGAGGCGGAGCGAGTGAGGTCAGAGAAGGAGCCAAGCTGTTTGGAGGTCTGGAGCAAACGCTTGCGAACGGAGGTCACTAGCGAACTTTGGGGTTTCTTGGGAAAGGGATTCCTGCGACAGAGTTGTTATCGCTTTGACAGATAAACCTGCATGACAGGTTTTGCGGTTGATTCCGAAGAGAATAATTAGAGTGCCGTTACGTCTCGAGAACGGACTGTTGGCCATTTTACCTCGCGCCTGATGTCGCATCACTCCAGGTTTTTTCCCCTCGCTTCAACCATTTCAACGGATCCAGCCGTTAACCTGGTGTGTGTGTATAACGTGGATTTTGAGTGGGAAATTGCGGTTCGCCGATTGGGAGCCGTTGAACGTCCATACCCAAAGGTGTGATTTACCAGCCGCCTCTTGAGGACACTTTTGCCTATCTTTGGCAGTGTGACTGTCAACCGAGTGGGATTCTGGTCTCGATACAACATCGTTCTGATGATCACTGAAGCGTGGATCGACTTTGGTTTGAAGCTGGGACAGAGACATTGGGAATGTTATTTTCGCTCACTTGGAGCACAGTGAGTTATATTGTACGAAACTGATGGTACCATCATAGGAATGATATACAGTCATGTGAAAAAGTAAGTACACTCCATGTAAAGTTTTGACTTTTTCAATATATTTCAACATACAGCTATTTGATCTTCATTTCAACAATATTGATAGATAAAGGTGATATAATATAACAAATATCATGAATCATTTACATTTTGTAGTCCATTTTATAATTTAAATAAACATAAATGCAAATTTCGCATGTGGAAAAAGTAAGTACACCCTTGGCTCTAATAGGTGGTATTGCCCCCTTTGGCAAAAACAACCTCAAGTAGGCGTTTCTTATAACTGTCTACCAGTCTCTGACATCGACTGGGAGAAATTTTTGCCCACTCCTCCATGCAGAATTCTTTCAGTTGTGTGATGTCTGAGGGGTTTCTTGCATGCACAGCTCGTTTCAAATCCCCCCACAACATCTCGAAGGGATTTAGATCCGGGATTTGACTTGGCCATGCCAAAACCATCCATTTCTTTCTTTTCAGCCATTCCTTGGTGGATTTACTGGTATGTTTAGGGTCATTGTCATGTTGCAAGGTCCACCTTCGGTTGATCTTCAACTTTCCAACAGATGGCCTCACATTATCCTCAAGCACCTTTTGGTACAATGAAGAATTCATCGTGGATTCTATGATGGTGAGCTGCCCAGGCCCGGATGCAGCAAAGCTGCCCCAAACCATAATATTTCCACCACCATGCTTTACAGTTGGTATCAGGTTCTTGTGGTCAAATGCTGTCTTTGGTGTTCGCCAAACATGTCTTCTGGTACTGTGGCCAAATAGCTCTACCTTTGACTCATCTGTTCAGAGCACATTGTTCCAGAAGTGCTGGTCTTTGCCTAGGTGTTCATTGGCAAGCTTTAGTCTTGCCCTGATGTTCTTTCTGGATAGCAAAGGTTTCCTCCTGGCACACCTCCCATGTAGATCAAATTTGTGCAGCTTCTTTCTAATGGTAGACTCGTGCACTTTGACATCAACAGTGGCAAGAACTACCTGTCGGTCCCGTGATGACATTCTGGGGTTCTTAGAGACTTCTTTCAGCATCTTGCGGTCTGCTCTCGGGCTGAACTTGCTGGGGCGGCCTGGCCTGAACAAGTTTGCAGTTGTTTGGAATCTTCTCCACTTGTAGATGATCTTCCAGACAGTCGAATGATTGATTTCAAATTGTTTGGAGATCTTTTTAAATCCCTTCCCAGACTCGTAGGCATATATAACCTTCTTTCTGAAGGCCTCAGAGAGCTCTTTTGATCTAGGCATGGTGACGCCGCACACTTCAACAACAAAGAGCAAACCAAACTAAATGTCTGAGGTTTAAATAAGACAGGTTCCTCCAAGATCCTCCCTAACGATGTTCTAATCATTTGCACCTGAGCTGGCGCACCTGATTCTAATTTTAGGTATTTGAAGCAGTGATATATGTAGGGGTGTACTTACTTTTTCCACATGCGAAATTTGCATTTATGTTTATTTAAATTATACAATGGACTACAAAATGTAAATGTTTCATGATATTTGTTATGTTATATCACCTTTATCTCTCAATATTGTTGAAATGAAGATCAAATAGCTGTATGTTGAAATATGTTGAAAAAGTCAAAACTTTACAAGGGGTGTACTTACTTTTTCACGTGACGGTATATATATACACACATAATAAATGGTTGTTCAAACCAAAGTGTTTGGTATTATTGAAGCAGTTTTGCAGTTATGGAAAAATGCAATTTTGGATTTTATCTAAATTTCAAACAATTGCTGAAAGTCTGACACCACAACTCACCCCCATCCCATCCTCCCCACTCCCCAAACCCTCATTTTTATTTGGTTGCAATAATCTTTGATAAGGACATGTACAAGCACTTGTGGTGCTTTAAGTGAGTGGGATTTAAACCCCACAACACCCAAATATGCCGCGGTCAAACGAAGGCCATATTCCAGCAACAACTAAGATAGTTTTAATGAGCAATGTGGCCAAAGTTGGACACAACAACAAAGTGAATAGAGGAACAGAAAAAGAGGAGAGAGAGGAGAGGAGTAAAGAAAGTAATCTTCCAGTAAGAGGGTTGGGTTCGTTTGGGTTGCAAAATAAATATATTGGCAAAGGATGGCAACAAACTTCAGATTTGTTTTGATGTTTCTAAATCAACTTGGTAATACTTATGCTCCTCTCATTGGTCAACCATGTGAGATTCACTATCTCTCTTGTCAATGCTCATTCAGTTGGTAATCTGAAACATAAAGAAAAAAAATCAAAGTGAGAACGTCACAAAAATCAAAGTGAGAATGTCAGACAGAACAATTATTAAATCTTCACAAAGTTCGTCACCTCATATGTGATGTCACTTGATCTATCAGGCCTGGAACCTATATCTACCCCTCATTATCCTATTGATCAGTTTACTCATGTGTAGTAATCCCATTCTACTTGTGAACAAGTACTTTGAATGATTCATGATGGATGACAGTAGGGGCACACTGCGTCACAACCACCAATGATGCAGGCAGGAATTTACAAACACATCTTTGTGGTGCCCAGGATGCCCAGGCCAATTCATCAGGATTTTATAGCCAATAGTTCACCGTACAAAGTTGCTAAAGTGGGAATGTATTTTCCCTAAACTCTTGCAGGTTCCATTCACAGTATAATGCTCTGGCATCCGAGACACTCTCAGGACAACAAAAACTTTTAATATGGAAGAAATCTCTCTGACAAATTTTATTAAATATTCCTAAGTGAAATGGGATGTTTTGGCTTGATTGTTATTAACTTGAGAATCTGAATGCCTTGTCTACACCAGCAAGTCATGAACTAGATCAGGTCATGTTTGTAGTATCTTGAATCAACAGAATCACACACTATGTCATTTACAACTAAGCAAAATCTCTCTCAATCTGCTGGATCCTATTGGCTAAGTCTTCTGATTATGGGAAACATGGAGTTTTGTCCTAACTCAAACGAGTTCAGGTCTTAACTAATTTACAACTTGCTGGTGAGGACAAAGTAAGTGTCTGGTAATGTAAAAGTAAAAGGTAATGTAAAAAGCACAAGGTAATGTAAAAGGAAGTGTCCAAAGTCGAAGTGAAGGGTCTCAGTTCCTACCTTTTACAGACTGGTAAACACCTGCTTTTTCAGGGCATTTAAGAATGTACCAACTCTTTTTTAAAGCAGAAGCTCTCATCACCAGCGGACAACTATTCAACGAGAACAACGATTTTGGGGATACACCGAAGTGGATACACATTGTGGTAGCACTGTATAGTACAGACCTCACTTGGTGGCATAATGCTTGGAGCATCTTTTCTGAGCATGGAAGGTTGGCGGTTCAATAATGACGCTGGCCAAATCACACCAGAAACAACGAAAACGGTACCTTCTGCCTCCTTGTTTGACACTCAGCATTTAGGGGATAAAGCACGGTTAAACCCCATGGTTTGGCATACTTTGGGGAGGAATACATATTCTTCTGAGATGCCTCAACTGATTGTGAAGCAGCTCCTCCATTGTTTTGTAGCTCCTCCATGAGCATTGGACCATGTTCTAAAAAGTCTCGTTCTCACGTGACTATGTTAAAAAAACAAAATGGAGAGAGATTTGGATGTACTATACAGTACTACCGTGTGTTAACTAATGGATACCATGAAAACCATGAGGGAAAAGCATTATCTGAAACTTAAAACAAATTGAACTTTATTCCTGGATGAACTTTGATATTTTTGTTCATTTATTGGTGTGATATTTTGCATCTATGCATATGCAGATGTTGATGCTAATTTTTATATTAATTTATGAATGCTAAAAAATATATTGTTCATCTTCCAATAATCAGCAAGGTTATGGAATCCATCATCGCAGTTGATATGAAATCCTTCCTTTTCTCCATCGGCCTCATCTCAGATCACCAATTTGGTTTCAGACCAGGTCACTCCAATTTAGACTTGCTGCTTCTACACATCCAACAATGGATGGAGGCCTCAATGTCAGACGTGATATCAGGGCCATCTCTATAGACAAATCTCATGCTTTCAATAGTCTGGAATCCTCCCTTACTCTCAAAATTCTCTGCCAATGGCATCCAAGTCCAACTCCACACATGGCTTACTGACTTTCTCTACTCTCAGTCAATTTGTGGCTCTCTACGGAATCCTTCTTCTTCTCTCCTTGCCGAGGCTGAAGTTCACCAAGACAGTGTTCTGGGCCTCGTCCTATTCCTGATCTCCATAAACGATCTCCCTGACTCTCTGGAAAATCCCCTTTATGTATTTGCACATGACTTCACCCATTGCTGTGACATTCCCCATCCTTCAGATACGCAGGTAGAAGCCTCTTCCCTCTCTTCAGACCTTAACAAAATCACAAGCTTGATCAAGTACTGCTTTCCACTCTGGGTTGTCGCCCCTGCCTCACACATTGTTCAGCTTGACACTGTTTCAACCAAGGCCTTCAAGATCATTGGAATGTCCCACAATGAATCTTAGTCTATGGGCCATCACTTTCCCATTGTAGACAGGTTTGTGGCCTCTCTGTCTTTTCTGCCTCCTTTTTGGTATTGCACCCTCTGCCCTATTCGTGTTTTATCCCCCTCCAGTTTTCTGCAGGATGCACGCAGTCTACCAGCAACCCCCTTCTCATGAAACTCCCAAAATCCAGAATCACTGTTAATCTCCACTTATTTGTTCCTCTTTTTTGCCGCCTGTGGAACCACCTTCCTCATTTTCTTCAATCGCATTCTTCCCTCCAGGTTTTCAAGACCACCATCTAAGATCATTTCAGATCAGGTTTTTTGTTCACCACCATCTCAGATCATCCCCCATCTAAAACCATGATCTTTTCTACGCTCGTTAACCCACCACCCTCTAAATTTTGAGGTTCCCATTCCTGAGAGTTTGCTTCTGTAGCCATCTTATCCACCCTCTGCATTCTTGTCTATCACTCATCTTTCCCACTTCCCTTGTTTGTCCATCTCTGTTTATTTTGTCCATCAGCACTGCTATTGGCATTTTCCCTTCTCTTTCTGCTGTTCCTTTTGTTCTGTTGCATCCTGATCTCTTTTGTGTTCTAGCTCTTCCTTCGTGACTGTGTATAAAAAATAAAAACATCCAGCCAGTTTTCCCAGAGGACAGTTGGCCCTGGCAGTGAATTAAGAAGAAGAGCCATGCAGGGGCAGAGCACTTTTGTGACGAGCCTCTGGAAGATGGCGCTGCCCACAGACACCAGTGGCTGATAGGACCAGCCATGTGCTGGCAATGCGGTCCCTGTGTGGCATAAAGACCATGTTCAATCATGCATGCAGCAGTTGGAGCTGGACCTTAGGGAGTTAACATCTTTCCCCTCTCTGCTCATCCAAGAATTACAATTTTGCGAGATCGGATAGCTCCCCATCGCTCCCCATCATCACCATTCCCCCTCTTCGCCATCTCTCCCTGAGCCACACTTTGCCTTGTCCCTCACCAGCCTGCATGGGTCTTGGGTCAAACCCAGAGACTAGCTCATGCCTGCCTAAAGTCCTCGCCTGCTCCCTTCATTGGGTCAATCTGGTATTGTCGGCGCCAAAGCAGGGATGTGTGGGGAGCGGTCGGGGCGAGTTTATTTCATTGTACATAAGTTTGCGTGTACCTTCCCTTTTTCTTGTGTCTTTTGACTGCCAGATCTGTTTCTTATTTATTGATCATACTGTCCTTCCTTATCCTCCATATTTATTTTATAATAAATATTTTAATTACAAGAAACATTTTCCCGCCTTTCTGCCTGCTGTATGCGATTGACCACCAAATTTGGTTTGATCTGGTTCTGGATGATCCTTGCGGTTTTGTAATTAGTAATTATTCTGAATGCAGTATTGTAAATTCTAACATGTTTTGGCATTTGCGGAAGTCTTTGGACCTTCGCCTTAGAGTGCCTTACGTTTGGTGGGCAGCTGAGGTGATAATATTTGATGAATATGGGTGTCGGTTAGCATTATCTAAAATTCCTTTCCTTGTGAGGAAGGAACATCAGCAACATGGAGACACTTTTGCTTGGATGCATTGGTCTCCATAAAAGACAGGAACCGCTGTCATAAAACCCTCTCATATCCCTTTCTTGAGTCTTTTGACTGACAATACCCTTGCGTGTTCCTGTTTTTCGATTGCTCATTTATTGGTTGGGCAGACATGCAAGAAGCATATGGGAATGGTAAAATAGGCAAGAGCCTCTACAGCCACAGAAAACTCTCATTACAGTTGATATCATCAGCAGGGTGTGTAGTATGGCAATCACGTTGCCTTAGGATGAATGAGCAAGGACAGTTGTGATTGTTGAGAAATTGCCAAGTGCATTGGAGAGAATGTGCTTCGTTGAGTGCGAAATTAAATGTGGAAATGCTTTAGAAAATGGCAGAGCTCCAGTTATATAGCAGCCATCCCTTGGATGTGTTTTTTTTATTTATAGATCTTATGGTGTCCTTCGCAAAGAGGATTCATTCGGAACTGTACAGACATCATGTGCCAAGTGTTAAGTGTCTGCCAAAGGTGGAGGAATGGTGTAGGCCGACTTGCTTGGTCTCCCCATTTTGGTCTCCCTTTGGCCATCTTTGCTATGATATGTATTTGGGGGGGGGGGATTTTATTCCCCCCCCCCCTCTCTTTCCCTCTTCGGACCGGTGGTCAGCATGTCAGACCTGTGAACCCTGCCTCACCTGCTGGTCAGTTATAATAGTTTGTGCTACTTTGGATCCTAAAAAGTTGAATGCTACCCAAGAATGGAAGGATCAGTATCCATAGTCAGAGCTCAGTAATATAAATCAGAAGTCATTTCAGAAACTTGGCTTGTAACATACATATGAACAAATTATAACAACTAGCAACGGTACCCGCGTGGCTTCATTTGGGAAGCCGAAATGATAAGGCAAAATATCAGAAATTGAAGGCTTTTATTTTATTTTAAACGATTCACATAAACATCCGTTGAATCATATCACACGCAAATCATCAAAATATAAACAGTACATGGCGCCCATTTTGAAAAAAGATTGAATTCTTCAAAACGGAAGCGGCCGCTACACGTCTTTCTCAGTCGCACGTTTATGTGTGAAGAGTGCGTGCCGAATCTGTAACACGGAAGTGGCCGCTACACCTGTTTCTCAGTCGCTTTGCACACGCTGCCATGTTACTTTGGAGCAGCACATTTATATAGGAAGAGTTCGTGAGGAGTCTATTTACTCTCTCCTGGTACGTAGAATAAACAGTATTTGTAGAATTTCAACAAAAGCCACATCACTGTTCATATCGGTAAATATTATTCCATTGTGTTTGGAAAAATTGGAAAATTGGAAAAATTGGAAAAACAATATGGCCTATTTGACTCCAGGGGGTCCCAGGAATACCCATCCAAAATATCGTTGTGATCGTTTCAGCCGTTTTTGTGGTACCTTCGAACGGACAGACAGACGGACGGACATTTGGTGAATTATAGTAAGATGCAGATCAATCATTGGTACAATAGTATTTGAAAAGAAAATGTTGAGATCTTAACATTTATCAATGTTAAGATCTTAACATTGATGGAAAACACATGGATGGAAGGTTCACACCTTGGCAAAGAAACATGGAAGTGCAGATCCTGCATTGAGACTATATGTAACGAGCAAAGGTACCCGGCATTGTTAGGGTAACGCAGACTTGCTTCATGATGGCAATAGAGAAAGAGGGGTGGGGGAATGGGCAGGGGTGGGCGGGGAGGGGAGAATGGTGGGGTAGGGGTGGGGGGAGGGGAAAGGGGTGAGGGGGGAGGGGAGAATGGTGGGGTAGGTGTGGGTAGGGGTGGGGGGAGGAAAGAGGGGTGGGGTAGGGAGGGAGGGGTGGGGGGAGGGGTGGAGGGGATGGGAGAATGGTGGGATAGGTGTGGGGTAGGGGTGGGGGGAGGGGAGAGGGGTGGGGGGGGAGGGGTTAGAGGTGGGGGGGAGGGGAGAATGGTGGGTTAGGGGAGAGGGGTGGGGGGGAGGGGTGAATGGTGGGATAGGTGTGGGGTAGGGGTGGGGGGAGGGGAGAGGGGTGGGGGGGAGGGGAGAATGGTGGGGTAGGGGTGGGGGGAGGGGAGAGGGGTGGGGAGGGAGAGGAGAATGGTGGGGTAGGGGAGAGGGGTGGGGGGGAGGGGTTAGGGGTGGGGGGTGGGGAGAATGGTGGGGTAGGGGTGGGGGGAGGGGAGAGGGGTGGGGGGGAGAGGAGAATGGTGGGGTAGGGGTGGGGAGAGGCGAGAGGGGTGGGGGGGGGAGAGGAGGGGAGAATTGTGGGGTAGGTGTTGGGGTAGGACATAATCCGTTTACAACTTTTTGAAATATCATGTTATATATCGTTTTGGCACCATTATTCAACAGTGAAGAATCGTTAAAAAAATTTAAAAAATTGTCGTATCCGGATTCAGATCTTCACCAATGGGAAACATTGAGGCAAATTGGTATGCAAAGGTGGTATGCGTTTAAATGTGAAGATTCAAGGTTTCATTGAAATTCTGTGTACATATGAATTGTTTAATGACCTGTTTCTGTGTAGGATTCCATTAATTTGTTGGATTTATAACTGTTGATGTTTTTTTTGTGTATTTCTTAAAAATTATCACCGTTCATGAAGTTGTGTCATACATTTCAAGCGTATTTTTGCATAACCAATCCATCTTGTGATTCCTTTCTGCTTCATTTCAGCACAAATTGTTGAGTCGATTCATCTGTTGCTACTGTTCAATTAAAGATCTTGCTGCTCGGTTATTCTTGCAACATATTTGCAGCAAGTATGTGCCTTACAATGGGTTCATGAGAGCAATCTGCTTACTTAGTTAAGACTGCATCATGGAAATAATGGATTGCATCCTTCTCTTAAATGTAGGAAGTAATGATTATTTCCTTTTGCAGGGTTGTGATGTCCATACAGCATGAGGTTGTTGACATATTCCTGCGACTCCATATATAACTATTGTCCATTACTGCAGCTATGATACAGGCCTGTATAGATAGATATGCCTCATTATTGTTTTTGTCATCACACTTCCCAAGTTGGTCACCTGTAATGAGTAGGCGTACATGACCATGTCCTCTAGTGCTAATCCAATCTAGTGCATTTAGTAATCTAGTGCTCTAGTGCTAGTATAGTCTGAATGTTCATCTCGTCCTCCTTCTCCTCCCACTCTTTTTCTTCTTTCCTATTCAGTATTATTGCCTGAGGGGTATGGTTGTGCCATAGATGCAAAGCTCTCTGTAGGTTAGGACACCCAATACCTCACCGGTACTCCTTGCGGAGGACACCATGACATCTGTAACATCCACCAAGTACGCCAGCAGATGGGACACCCAGCATAACATCATTCCGAGAGGGCACACACATTGGTGCATCACCAGGTTGGCGGTTTGTAGCTGGGTCGACATTGGAATCCAGGATAAATTGGCTCAGAGGAAAGAGTTCATAACTCTAGGCTATCCCACCAGCCCAATGTACATCTGTCTATATTCCACATGTTCTCACTCTTTCCTCATTAATATTGACCTTCCATGTTCCACTCAATATTTGAGCAGTTTAAGCAATTAGTTGACCTTTGCACAGAAGAGAGAAAATCCAAAGCCAACTCAAATATACATACAGTTATGTATGTAAAATTGCTGCAGTAATGGGAAAAAGCCTGTGCATAAATAATGGCTGTAAATATTCATTTTGTCTCAAATTATACACACAGCTAATGATCAAGTGATCATCCAACGAGTTCGTGATAATTGGTATGGTAAATGCAAAAGTCATAAATTGCTTTCATTTCCATTTCATTGCCCCCGACTTTCAAGCCTTTTTCTCTCGTGAACTATGTGCACCTTGCACTTTATGCCACTCATCCTTCTCCAGACCCAACAACCTGTGTACTATCTATCTATAATTCCACTAATCTCTGTGTGTATGTTTGTTTGTATGTTTGTATGTTTGTATGTTTGTCTGTGACCGCTGTTTCTCGACAACTACCGGTCCGATATACTTGAAACTTGCCAGGTATATTGCTGGGGACCCGAGGATGTGCCTTTTCAAGGTTTTAAATTAATCGCAGAAGTAGTTACCGAGCTATGTCCAAAAAACGATTCAACCAATCAGAGAGCAGCGAGCTATCACGTGTGCCGAACGTGGCGAACAGACTCTGCCTCGGATGGCACATTTGAGAGCGTATTCATTTATTTCCCGTCGGCAAACTATGTTGGCGCTATGTTGGCGTTAAACTATGTTTTAAAACTAATTAAAACTAATTTGCGATTCTTTCGCTTTGCGATGCGATTTGCGATTGCGTTAAACTCGCTCGGGCGTTAAACTATGTTTTAAAACTAATTAAAACTAATTTGCGATTCATTCGCTTTCCTGCGCATTTGTGCACGCGATGGCGATTTCTTTACCAAACTCCGCAAGCGCCAAGCCGTTAGCTTTGGACCAAACCATTTCATGTAAATAGAGGGGGGGGATTGTCACCGTACTCGCAAGCCGTTCGCTTTGGACCAAACCATTTCATGTAAATAGAGGGGGGGGGGATTGTCACCGTACTCGCAAGCCGTTCGCTTTGGACCAAACCATTGCATGTAAATAGAGGGGGGGGATATACTTTTAGATATATATATAGTACGGGCATGCCCTAGTATTTATAACTCCTCTTCATTGACCCCTAAATCTAAATTAGGGGTCAATGAAGACTCACATACTCTGTTTTGAGTCATCAGCTCACATACTCTGTTTTGACTCACTTTTATGCGACAAGTAAATCTCATTTTGTTTGGCAAATTCCTTCCTTTGCTTGAATCTCAACCTTACTGATATTTCATGTTGTCCTCCATACCTACCATGCAATCTTATTTGTGTACCCCTTCTGATACGCGAGCTTGGTTTGTTGTATTATGTGAAGTGTGGTGTCTGTCGGCGTGCGTTCGCCTGTCTCCCGTTTCTAGCAGCCACTTCCAATGCTGCTTTTGAAAAACTCTGCACTCAGGCAAAGCTCAAAATTCGACCCGAGGAAATGCATGATACCAAAGGAGATATATTTTAAACATAAAAATACAACATGAAATCGCAGTTTGTTTATTATTAACAGTGCATTAAGATAAGATCTGGCCTTTGGTATGCACACTTGCCTGTATGGCGAGAGGAGAGGAGAGGGGAGGTGGAGAGTGGTGAGGGGACAGAGGAGAGGGTGAGAGAAGGAAGGGGATATGGAACCGCCTTCAGAGGCCATTTTTCCCCACAGAGCAGGGGTTGGCCTTTTTTTGGCACCGTGGTCCCCTTTTTGAAGCAATTTTTTATGGCCGGATGCCCTTCCTGCCACCAACCCTGTTAGTTACCTCTTGCGACACACAGGGAATTACCAGTGAACTGGTACTCAATTTGCCGACCTCAGAAGGATGACAGGCTGAGTCAACCCCCCTGACGTTAATTCAGCGATCAACCGGGATTCGAACCCAAGATCCTGGGATCCCAAGCTGGCACCCTAACCGCGAAGCCAACACCAGGCTTAAGGAAGGGGATGTGGCTGGAAGCATATTGTTTTTTTTAGGTCAATAGGTCAAAAGGTCAAAGGTCACGTTTAAGGTCACAGACATCATCAATTTTCAACTGATTCACATGACATCTATGTATATTCTGTATGTAAAACTGAAAAACCTGGGTGTACGGTGAACCTTGTGAGTATGTCTATTAATAAATACTTGTTGAACGTGAGTTGGACCTTGACTGCATCTATTAATTACCTCGATTAATTACGGACTATTTGAATATACTTTTCAGACATGTAGACCTTTAAAGCCCTTACACCTTTGAGACCACTTAGACCTTTTAGACACCTTTAGACCATTTTAAACCTTTTATAACCTTTGGATGTTTGAAGACCCTTTATACCCTACCTTTAGACCCTTTGGATCCTTAAGACCCCAAAAAACCCCTATAACATGAAGACCCTTTCAGTCCCCCGAAAACTCCTAAGACCCTTTAGACTCTGAAGCCCTTAATACCCTTATGACTGATAAGACCCTTAAGACCCCTAAAAACCCCTAATGCCACTAAGACCATTAATGCCCCAAACACCCCCTTTATAACTCCAAGACTATTTAAAACCCTTAAGACCCAGAAGGGATTTAAGACCCTTCAGACCCCGAGTACCTTTTATATTCTCAAGACTCGAAGACCCTTCAAACCCCAAAGGTAAGACCCAAAAAGGATTTTTGGAATATTGAGAAAAATTAGTTCTACGGCGGCAATTTTGAAAATCCAAGATGGCCGCCATACAGGAGTCTGTGCAAATAGCAACATTGGTTTTCTGACTGACTATACAATATAGTTTCCAAAAATATATAGTTTTCCAAATCCCCCAAAAATTCCAACGAAATTACATCGTGAACCTGACTATGAGTGGCGTTCTAGTTTTGTTCCTGTTACCTATGTTACATCATGTCATTGAAAAGATCAGACCGTGCTTCACCATTCTAAATTCCCGATGATAAAATTTAC
>NC_136261.1:142810593-142883093 GCF_964187855.1 Myxine glutinosa | reverse complement strand
AAAAAGTCCCACGTGGAATAGAAAAAGTCCCACGTGGAATAGAAAAAGTCCCACGTTGAATAGAAAAAGTACCGTGGAATAGAAAAAGTCCACATAGAACAGAAAAAAGTCACACGTCGATTAGAAAGTTTCACGAGGCAAATAAAAAATGGTGTCAATTTCACCCCATTATCATCAAATTGCAAATTTTAGTATGATTTTATTATTGCCAAACATCAGGAATTTTTCAAGATATCAGATTGAAACTTACAGCTTATTTGCACGTATGTGTCGTATACATTTGTACGCATATGTATATTGTATAAGATCTGGTCAAAATTGGTCCAAGGTCAAGGTCAATGTAATCCAAAACATATGAAACACCTATTAGGTGGAAATTAGAAAATGTATCAAGCAAATTTGTTAAGCACAACATTCCATCACGTAAAACACTTGATAGGTCAAATTTTCGAAATTACCAAATCCCTGTTTCCATGGCAACTATTCGTTTATCTGGATTACGCAAGTATGTGCTGTGCACGACATCTTTACCTCCACCACCAAAGGTTGTGGAGATTATGTTTTCACCCTTTTTATTTGTCTGTCTGTTTGTCTGTTTGTAAACAGTGTATCTCAAAAAAGTTGTGGACAGATGGAATAAAATTGGGTGTACAGGATGGTTATGTGATAAGATAAAAATTATTTTGGTGAAAATTCTGATCTGGATCTGGATCCAATAATTTTTTTTAAGTGGGTGGGTGGTTCGTGTACAGCCACCCGGCTGCTGGTTGCATCATTTTTCTGTGGGCGCGTCTGCCACTGATGCAATGCCTCTCTATAACCAGTTATCTGGTACTCATTTTTACCAACCCCCCAACCCTCTCCCTTCCACAGATCTACCACTGTCCCTGTTCTCCACTGTTGTTGTGTTTCCCTCTCTCTCCTCCTCTTGTCTCCCACTCCCTTAATTATATGTTTTATGTGTTTTCTGTTTATGTCTTTGTGTTTGATGTGTTGCTCTTACACGAGCCTCGACTTTGTGTACAAAAAAAGAAATAAATAAATAAGTAATGTTAAAAAATTAAATTAAATAATTAAAAAGTCCCATAATAAATTAAATTAAAATTTTCATCTTTTCCATGAGTCAGATCTATATTTAACCAAAATATACACACAAATGAAACAGAATCGGGCTGCATACGAAAGACCATAACATCCCTTGCACAGTTGAACTCTGAGCTCTACCCCATGTACGCTTTACCCCCCTGCACATGTACCCAATGACACTGGTGTTTGTGGCGTATACCCATTTGCCAAAGGCACATAATTAAATGGGGTAAAAGACCATTTACGATTATAAGTTGGAGAAACACACACACACACACCCACACACACACATACACACACACATACGCACACACACACACACACACACACACACACACGCATACACACACATACATACATACACACACACACATACATACACACACACACATATACACACACACACACACACACACACACACACACACACACCCACACACACACATACACACACACATATGCACACACACACACACACGCATACACACACACACACACACACACACACACACACACATCTCCCGTATGAGCTCTTTTGACTGGTTCAAGGCAGCACTGCCCGTTCGAAATTCCGTTGCAGTAAAAGCATAAACTCGCATAAATTTCATCGACACGACAACCCCAAGGGACCATAGGTTTATCTTTAAGGAGGCCTTTGTTCGTCGATCGGTGTACTTTCTACATTTAAAGTGAAGGCAATAAATTAAATAGGCTCGAGGCATTGCAGGATGAGAGACACATTCTTTTAATTAGATTTTTAATTTGATTTATTGTGCCTTCCTAACTCCGGAGATTTCCCCACGGAGTATACAGGCACGACTGCGGAAGCCTGGACGGATTTGGACGAAATTTGGTGGACAGGTTGGGTGAATTCAAGGTCGACATTTTTTGTTGACATTTTCATGTTGGCTTGCATTGGACGAATCTATTCAATTTTGGTGAAGATCTGAATGCATATCCAAATATGACAATTTTTTTTTAAATTCTTTCAATGATTCTTCACCATGGAGAGATTGGGCCATAAACGATTTTTATGCAAGATATTTCAAAAAATTGTGAAGGAATTATAACACAACTTGGTGCATGAGTTGTGTAGGTGACGAGAACAAGCCGATTCGATTTTGGTTTAGGTCCAAATCCAGATCCGGCCTATCAGTGGGATAGAAAACATAAACTGTTCAGCGTTGCGGAGGTATGTGCTCTACCAAGTACCCTTTTAGTCATACTTTATCTGGACTTCACGTTTAATCTCCCAGGAGAGTCTAATGGCATTACTAGTTTAATTCCTTTTTTCATACTCAAGTTTATAACTGTTGCACATGATTTGTAAAATGCACCTCGATCAAATATGTAATATTACCAATATTTAACAAAACTAGTGAAACAGCCTGATGAAATTGCAATCAGTAAATAGTGAATGTGATTATTTGTTGATAGACACCAGTATTTTCATGTTGACATATCACTGACCCGAGCTGTTGTACTTTATAGACAGGATGGAAGTTTAGGTTTATTACCTCCGCCACCAAAGGTGGATGGGGGTTATGTTTTCACCCCTGTCTGTCTGTTTGTCTGTCCGTTTGTGAACAAAATATCTCAAAACGTTGTGGACGGATTCGGACGAAATTTGGCAGATAGGTAGCGTATGTGACAAGGACGAAATGATTAGATTTTGGTGAAGATCCGGATCCGGATCCGGCTACTAGAATTTTTTCAGGGATTCTTCACCATTTGGAGATTGGGCCAAAAACGATACATAGCAGGATATCTGAAAAAGTTGTGGACGGATTTGGACGAAACTTGTTGGACAGGTTGGGTGTCTGACAAGGACGATTCGATTCGATTTTGGTGAATATCTGAATATGGATTTGGATATGATAATTATTTGATTTTTAAGTGATTCTTCACCATTGGGAGATAGGGCCAAAACGATACATATAGCAGAATATCTCAAAACGTTGTGGACGGATTTTGAGGAAACTTGGTGGACCGGTTGGGTGTCTGATAAGGACAAACAGATTCGATTTTGGTGAAGATCTGAAAATGGATTTGGATATGAGAATTCTTTGATTTTTAAGTGATTCTTCACCATTGGGAGATGGGGCCAAAAACGATACATATCAGAATATCTCAAAAAGTTGTGGACGGATTTGGACGAAACTTGGTGGACAGCTTTGGTGTCTGACAAGGACAAATAGATTCTATTTTGGTGGAGATCTGAATATGGATTTGGATATGATAATTATTTGATTTTTAAGTGATTCTTCACCATTGGGAGATAGGGCCAAAAACGATACATATAGCAGAATATCTCAAAACGTTGTGGACGGATTTTGAGGAAACTTGGTGGACCGGTTGGGTGTCTGATAAGGACAAACAGATTCGATTTTGGTGAAGATCTGAAAATGGATTTGGATATGAGAATTCTTTGATTTTTAAGTGATTCTTCACCATTGGGAGATGGGGCCAAAAACGATACATAGCAGGATATCTCAAAAAGTTGTGGACGGATTTGGACGAAACTTGGTGGACAGCTTTGGTGTCTGATAAGGACAAACAGATTCGATTTTGGTGAAGATCTGAATGTGGATTCGGATATGATAATTATTTAATTTTTAAAGTGATTCTTCACCATTGGGAGATGGGGCCAAAAACGATACATATCAGAATATCTCAAAAAGTTGTGGACGGATTTGGACGAAACTTGGTGGACAGCTTTGGTGTCTGACAAGGACAAACAGATTCTATTTTGGTGGAGATCTGAAAATGGATTTGGATATGAGAATTCTTTGATTTTTAAGTGATTCTTCACCATTGGGAGATGGGGCCAAAAACGATACATATAGCAGAATATCTCAAAACGTTGTGCACGGATTTTGAGGAAACTTGGTGGACCGGTTGGGTGTCTGATAAGGACAAACAGATTCGATTTTGGTGAAGATCTGAAAATGGATTTGGATATGAGAGTTCTTTGATTTTTAAGTGATTCTTCACCATTGGGAGATGGGGCCAAAAACGATACATAGCAGGATATCTCAAAAAGTTGTGGACGGATTTGGACGAAACTTGGTGGACAGCTTTGGTGTCTGACAAGGACAAATAGATTCTATTTTGGTGGAGATCTGAATATGGATTTGGATATGATAATTATTTGATTTTTAAGTGATTCTTCACAATTGGGAGATGAGGTCAAAAACGATACATAGCAGGATATCTGAAAAAGTTATTGGATGGATTTGGACGAAACTTGTTGGACCGGTTGTGTGTCTGACAAGGACGATTCGATTCGATTTTGGTGAAGATCTGGGTCCGGCTAGTATAATTTTTTAAGGGATTCTTCACCATTGAGTGATATGGCCAACCAGGTGGAGGTGTGCTCTCTGCTGAGTGCCGTTCTAGTTGATGCTGTGATGAGATTAATGTTGATGTGGATTTGATAAGTGATATAAACTTTGTGTTCACAGCAGCCACTCACCACTCCAGCATGTTTATCTTAATGTGCGTCATGATTTAATTTAATCTGAAATGTTCTGTTCTTCAAAACAACTTCCTTTTCTAAATTACAACAGTGATGTCATATGATTCAGATGATTATATGTTTGGGTTCCTTATTTCATCTGGTTCAGTGAAGTCGTGTTTGACTTGTAGCAACATTCGTGATCACGTTTCTCCAAACATCCCAAATCTCTCGCAGAGACAGCTTGGTTGCCGCCTTCACGCCATCCATCCAGCAGGGCTGACAAGATTGCATGATCCAGGTGTGCACTTTCACATCTAAGTCGTCTAGCCTGGGTTTGAATCGTCATGGTGGTGTTTCACAGGCAGGGTGATTCATCAATGTGTGTGGCATCCCTCGGATTTGTTGTTAAACTGTTGTCCCATATCCTGACATTAGTTGGTGGCTTTTCAAGATCCCACAGTGTCATTTACGAATAGTATGTGAGCTATAACTCCGGCACCGTGGCCAAATTCTAAAGTCCTGCCCTTATCTCTAGAGGCCATTGCATCAGTGGTACAACCACAACCCATAATCAATGATGCAGCTTCGCAGCCTTGTGCTGCGTACTAATGAAGAAGAAGATCCATCCAGCACAGATTAGTTCTGCTTCTTCCTCTTCTTTCCGCAACCATTCCCAGCGTGGTTGATTTTTCCAGACTTTCGTTTTCCACATGCTTGATGTGTCCAAAGTATGACAATTTCTGTTTTATCATCAGTGCTTCTAATGTAGGCCGACATGGTGGTCTAATTTCTTCAAGCACTGATTTGTTTGTTCTTCTTGTTTGTTCTTAAGCCGCTGTCACACCTTGACGTTTTAGCCAGCGTATGCCGACGTATGAAAAATTTGGCGAATACGCTGGCACACGTCGAATACGTTATGGGTAAGTTTTGTATACGTTAAGAGCACGCTGAAGCACGCTGGCATACGTCGTAGTTCGCCGAGCTCGTCGACAAATTTTGCGCATGCACAAAATTTGTCGACGTATGCCAGCGTATGACTCACACCAGCACTCAATTTTGATACGTCGGCATACGCTGGCTAAATCGTCAAGGTGTGACAGGGGCTTTACTTTCTTTATTTTTCAATGTCTATGACACATCCATACATTGCAACTGGAAATACTTACTCCGTGATGGGAAGGGAATAGGAAGGCCAATGGTTGGGTTACCTCTTTTGGATCCAGCTTGTTGCCGCGATGCCAACTTTGCTGTTATAAGCAATCCTAGCTTTTGATACATTCAATAACGGTCATTAAATTCATACCGAAACTCTTTACGGCTGCGATTCGTAACAATACAGTAGTTACAAATAATGGCACAAATTAAATATATATATTTTTAATGGAAATGCTGCACAATCCATTGGCATTATTTCTTTATGGAGCAGAGAAATGACATGGAGAGGGATTCATGTATCCACAGTGGAAATACACTTCATGCATCATTTATTGTGTTCTCTCTCTCCCTCCTTTTCATCCTTCATGCCATCTGCCGATGACTGCTGCATTATTTACAAAACCTTGCACAGTCCTCTGCGATCACCTTTTTGAACAATGAATTGGTTACTTTCATGTTTGTGCTCAAGGTGAAACTTCCAATGCACCATGATTACCCTCGCCATCATTGCCTGGAGCACCATATTGCATCTGACTATCCTATTTTTTTACGTTTTCAAATGACGATGAACACTTTCCTTTCAATGAGTATGTGCAGGTGTTAACACCACAGTCTAGTAAGTCGCATTTATTAGATGTAGTTTATTCTCTAATCAATTTAACAGTACTGAAAATTCAAAGTTTCGTGATATTGTTTGTTTACCATTTCCACTGCACATTGGTGTGGTGAGATGTTTTGTACATTTCAAAAGTCCACGTACGAATTCAGTCAAAAGTGTACAGGTGTTTTTGTTGAGATTTTTTCACAACGGGCCATCTATAGATTAATTGCTTCTGTATTTGGGTGCAATTGAGGGGTTGAGACGTCGATTAAATTGAGAAGAGAAATGGATGGGTTAAAAATGGGGAGAAAAGGAAAAGAAGCAAAGTTGAGCATAAGTGAGATAGAAAAAGTAAGGAAGTTCGGAGGTGATGGACAGAAGGGTAGGGAAAGGTTATTGCTGAGAAAATGGAAAATGATTTGAAAAAATCCACCATGAAAGAAATGTGGAACATGATGGCACTGTATATATTGGGGGTTACGCTGGAGTGGTTAATAGCCCGTACCCTCCTGTGCAGTGGGAGACGGAGTTTTACACATCTGTGTCTGTCTGTCTGTCTGTCTGGGCTGTAACGTTTTTTTTAACCATTTGAACTTTTGTCATCAAATTTTGAAACAAAGCTTTATTATGAGAATATTGAGAAGACAAATTAATAATTTGGTCAAAAGGTCAAAAGGTCAAAGGTCAACATCACATAAAATTGTCAATTTTCATCCAATTGACCTGAAATTAAGATTTTGCATACTGGGTCACTGAATTAGTTCACCAATCAAAATATCGAGGCTGATTGTTTTTGTAGATCAAAACGTCAAGGGTCAAGGTTTTTTTTCTTTTGGGGTTTTTTTGTATACAGAATCGAGGCTCACATAAGAGCTGACACATTGAACATGAAAACATGTACAGACACATAAAACATGCAATGAAGGGAGCAGGAGACAAGAGGGGGGAGAGAGGGAAGCACACAAGCACAACAACAGAAGAGAACAGGGACGTCGGTAGATCTGTGGAAGGCGGAGGGCTGGGGGAGGAGGGAGGTGTACATGGTACAAAGCAAATGAACACTTCTAGGAATTTCAGGAAAGAGGTTGGGGATTGAAAGAGGCGGATTTGGGGTGTTTTAACGGGGGTAGAAAAGATCAAGGTTTTGTATGGGGGAAGAGAAGAGATGGTGGTGAACTGCTGTATTAAATACCTGGAGGGAGGAGAGGGATTGAAGATAATGTGGGTGTTTTTCCAGAGGCGGGAGTAAAGAGGAATGAAAGACTGAAGGTGAGCAGAGTCTTGATTTTGGCAGTTTAACCATAAGAGTGTTGCTGGCAGATCTTGTGCGTCCTGTAGGAATATTTGGGGGACAGAGCACAGACAGAGCTGGGGGAGCTAGGCCAGAGAGGAGTCGGTAGAAGACAGAAAGACCACCAACCTGCCTGCAGTGAGTGAGTGAAAGGCCCTCAGAATCAGCTTCATCGCGGGAGATTCCAATGATTCTGAAAGCTTTGGTTTCAACAGCATGAAGAGGAGCTAGATGTGAGGCAGGAGCACCAGCCCAGAGGGGAGAGCAGTATTCCATTGAGCTGCAGATGAAAGCGCTTTGTGTGTGTGTGTGTGTGTGTGTGTGTGTGTGTGTGTGTGTGTGTGTGTGTGTGTGTGTGTTGAGATATGGAGGTTGCATAAAATCGTCAATTTTCATTCTATTGACCTGAAATTTTAAGAATTTGCATATTGCGTCACTGAATTGGATCTCCAACCAAAAGCTAGAAGGCGATTGTTTTTTTGTTTCTATCAAAAGGTCAAATGTTAAGGCTGCAGAAAATATTGTTGCGGATCTCTCGAAACCCGTCGACGTACAGAGGGGGGGTTAAACCCCCTTTCCCCTCGGGTCTTCGAGTCCACGAGGCTGAGTCGCCACTCCCGTAGCGAGCATGCGGAAGGGTATCGGGTCGATTCCACACGTACCTTCGGTACCCACGCTGCCACGAAAATGGGGACTGGACCTCGCACAAGCCACGCTAATCGAATACGCCCGAGCGGTTTGCGTATCACGTGACTCGTGCCGTTACTTTTATTGAACCCGATTCGAGCGGTTTTATTCGTACGATGCTAGGCCAATAGTGAAATGACGGGAACGATCAAATAGAAGAAAGAACACGGGTTTATTTACAACTATACAAGGCGAAGAGACACAGAGCAGGCACTTCGTCAATCTTAACTTAATCCCGGACAAGGGCCCACTCACTCAGACAGGGAAAAGAAGGAAGGACAGTTCGTGCTCCAAACACGCCTTGGCACCAGTCACTCCAGGACAGCTCGCCGGGCGTGGCCCTCGGGTGTTCACGGCACGTGTGCTGGGAGCGCAGGCAGGGAGATCGCGTGTCTGTGGACTCGGAATGGATCGTCTTCACACAGCGCGTTATTCACAGGCAGCAGAGCGCAAGGCACAGGGAGAGTTCGTGCACAGAGAGGCTACACCAAGCAAGGGACTGAATTCACTCGTGAATACAACGTCTCTCTTCTCTCTCACTGAATCGTTCACTGGGGCACTCCCTCTCCGACTGTCTCACAACACTCTCTGATCTCCGACTCTGTCTCAACCACCACGACTTCTAGGGCACACTCCCTCTCACTGACTGAGGGGCTGGGCGACTCTGACTCTCACAGCTCTCTCTGATACTCCGACTGAGGCGGGGGGCCCGGGGCAGGGTTTTATGGCCCCGCCCCAGAGTCTTACCCGAATGTTCCAAGCCCCTCCTCTCGCTGCCGTTGTGAGCCACTCCCCTTGAGCGCTGATTAGCTGCTCGCCGCCTACCGGCCACTCCCCTTCAGCTCCTCCCTTCGGCCTTGCCAGACTTGTTCCAGGCCTAGCACGTGGCATTCCAGCCGAAAGACACCTAACTCACTGGCCTGCTCAACGCAAACTAACACAGGAAAGGAGACTACGCTTACATTTACTAAGAAATAACTGAACTAAAGCGAGGCTACATGTTGTGGTGCAACTACCTATGAGGGGGGTCATCCTTTATTCCGAAAACCACAACAATATCAATGTCAGTGACCCAATTTGATTGTAACCTGTGTTAAGGTCAAGTTGAGCAGGGTTTGCATATTGGGTCAATGAAGCCTAATGCTTTTGAGGTAAAAAGGTCAAGGTCGCCTAAAATCGTCAATGTTTTTATGTTTTTAAAGCTATTTTTGTCATGTTTAGCCAACAGAAGACGTCCGAATACAAAGCAGATGAGGACAAACTTTGCATTTTCAGATGCTTTCTCACTTCTTTTATTTTTTTTGGATCCTTTCTGCAAAATTGTGCAATCTTTCTGAAAATAAATTGCACATACGTGCTCATCAAAAATGTGAAATTTACTTGTCATACAGTTTTATACAAGGAATGCTGTTCTTGTCAAGCTGCTCAAATGGAATGTAAAGTGGTGGAGGGGAAACCTGCAAGTTAACGATATAGATGGCTTCATATTATCGCACTATCACTATATTATCGCACTATCGCACTTCAGGCATTATCGCACTATCAACTTCCGTAAGCTAAACGCTCTTTCACCGACCTCATTCTCATCCACCCTCTCTGAAAAAATGTCCACTTCTCCCTTCGTTGACCTCCACACCCCTTCTGACCTCACTGACTACTACAACCACACTCTCTCCTCCTGCCTTGACCAGCTTGCGCCTATAAAAACCAAAACAGTTTCTTTCACCCATTCTGCTCCCTGGTTTACCCCTGAACTCCACCTGATGAAAACTCGTGCTCGCCAACTTGAAAGACTCCGCAATAAAACAGGTCTCACAATTCACTCCCAAGCCTACAAGGACCACCTACAACACTACAAAGATGCCCTCTCCCGCGCCCGCTCCGCCTACTACTCTCAAATTATCCACTCTGGATAATGTATGTGCAGGTGTTTATCTTTTGGGAAACCCAAAAGCACTCTTCTCTACAATAAACAAACTCCTCAGCCCCCTGAACACCACCACCCAGTCATTCACAGTAGACAACTGCATCGCCTTCCTTTCATTCTTCCAATGCAAAATTGACAACATCTACAACAGCTTAACCACCACCGCACCCGCTCCTCCTCAAACCACCTGCCCCCCATTATCCTGCCAACCCCTGTCTCAATTCTCCCCAGTCTCCCCTACTGACCTCTCTGAACTCCTCATAGGAATGAAAACTGCCACCTGCACTCTTGACCCCATCCCCTCCAGCTTTGTCAAGGCCTCCCTTCCTGCTCTCTCTCCACTTATCACTGCAACAATAAACTCCTCCCTGTCTACAGGCATCGTCCCACCATCCCTCAAAATTGCTGCTGTTACCCCCATTCTGAAAAAACCTGGACTCAACCCTTACACCCTAAACAACTTCAGACCCATCTCCAACCTACCCTTTCTGTCAAAAGTTTTGGAACACGCTGTAGCCACTCAACTCAAACATCACCTCTCTGCCAATAACCTGTATGAAACATTCCAAATCCAGATTCCGCTCCAACCACAGTACTGAAACTGCTCTCCTCAAAATGACCAACGACCTTCTCCTCTCCTCTGACGCTGGCAACCTCAACATTCTCATCCTCCTCGAACTCAGCGCCGCCTTTGACACCATCAATTACACCATTCTCCTCATCCGACTGGAAACCACCTTTAACATTACCGGCACTGCCCTCTCTTGGATCAAATCATACCTCTCTGACAGACGCCAGTTCATCTCCATCAATAACTGCAAATCCCCCACTGCTCCCCTCCCCCAAGGTGTCCCCCAAGGTGTCCCCCAAGGTTCAGTTATTGGCCCCCTCTTCTTCATCCTGTACCTGTCCCCCCTTGGTCACTTAATCCACCGTCATGGTCTCCAATTCCACTGCTTCGCTGATGACATCCAGCTTTTCATCTCCACCAAGTCCATCTCCACCGCCACCCACTCTATCCTGACAAACTGCATCACTGAAATAAAATCCTGGCTTCAAATCAACTTCCTCAAACTTAAACTTCCTCAACTTTCAGATAAATCTGAAATAATCATCATTGGCCCAAAAACGCTCACCAAATCCACCCATAACTTTGCCCTCAACATCGACGGTTTCCCAGTATCCACCTCCCCTCACATCCGGAATCTTGGCATCATCTTTGACCAAACCCTCTCCTTCGACAAATACACTAAACAGATCACAAAGACAGCCTTCTTTCACCTGAAAAACATCGCCCATCTCCGTCCATCCCTCTCCTCCACGGCTGCAGAAACCCTCATCCACGCCTTCATCACCTCCCGTCTGGACTACTGCAACAGCCTCCTCTATGGTTCACCCTCAATAATCACCAATAAACTCCAATACATTCAGAACTCCGCTGCCCGTCTACTCACCCATTCCCGGACCCATGACCACATCACCCCCGTCCTTTACAAGCTTCACTGGCTCCCCATCCCCCAGAGAATCCAGTACAAAATCCTCCTCTTGACCTACAAAGCCCTCCATAACCTGGCCCCATCCTACCTGGCTGACCTTCTCTCCAGACACACTCCCACCCGCAACCTCCGCTCTGCTGGTACCAACCTCCTGACCCCCCCTCCCCCCCCATCCAGACCAAATTCAGATCCTGGGGGGACAGGGCCTTCTCCATCGCTGCTCCCACCCTCTGGAACTCACTACCTCACACCATCAGAGACTCCTCCTCACTCACCACATTCAAAACATCACTCAAGACCCACCTGTTCAACACTGCATTCAACATTTAACCCACAGCATTTAACCCCTGACTATCTCTTCTCCTTCTCCTTCCTTTTGCTTTGATTATTTACCTATTGATTTTTGTCTTTTTGCACTTGTTTTTTGTACTCTGTCAAAGCGTCTTTGGGCTTCTTGAAAAGCGCTATATAAAATAAATGTATTATTATTATTATTATTATTATTATATGTCTAATTACTTATGTGTATACTTTTATCCGATTATAAATACTAGTAAATACCCACCCAGGCAGAATATTTCCTCGTTCCTGCAGAAGGTTTCTCTCCCACCAAATTATCTTCATCTATCTATAATTCCAGTAATCTCTGTGTGTGTGTGTGTCTGTCTGTGTGTTTGTCTGTGACCGCTGTTTCTCGACAACCACGGGTCCGATATACTTGAAACTTGCCAGGTATATTGCTGGGGACCCGAGGATGTGCCTTTTCAAGGTTTCATATTAATCGGACAATTACTTACCGAGATATGTCCAAAAAACGCTTCAACCAATCAGAGAGCAGCGAGCTATCACGTGTGCCGAACCGTTAATGCAATGCAAGCGTTAATGCGTTAATGCAAGGCTTTTCGTTTTTTTCCCTCTTCTCTTTCTACTTTTCCTTGCGATTAAATTGCAAACAGCCAAAATACGTTGGCGCTAATTGAATAATTGGCCATTAACACTAAAATAATCGTAACTGCGATATGCCAACTTCCGGACAGTGCAGCCTTCCATGTTGTTGTTGTTTGCAGCAGCTGTTTGCAGCAAGGGAAGGCTTTTCTTTTTTCCCCTCTTCTCTTTCTACTTTTCCTTGCGATTAAATTGCAAAAAGCCAAAATACGTTGGCGATAATTGAATAATTGGGCATTATGTTTTACAACTAATAAAAACGAATTTGCGATTCATTCGCTTTCCTGCGCGTTTGTGTACGCGATGGCGATTTCTTTACCAAACTCCGGAAGCCGTTCGCTTTGGACCAAACCATTGCATGTAAATAGAGGGGGGGGTTCTGTGGTCGTTGCGAATGGACCAAACCATTCATGTAAATAGAGGGGGGGGATTGTCACTGTACTCGCAAGCCGTTCGCCGTTCGCTTTGGCGTTGCGAATGGACCAAACCATTTCATGTAAATAGAGGGGGGGGATATAATTTTAGATAGATATATAGTACGGGCATATATATAGTACGGGCATGCCCTAGTTCTACATAATTCCAGAGTGGAGTTTTCACACTAAGCACATGACATTTAATTTTGATGGAAGCTTAAATAACAGTAAGATTTGTAGATAGATTACACTCTCACAATCGTACTGTATTCAGTTTTGTTTTCAAATTTGTTTTCTGGAGTTGAAATCCTGATAACACTTCTTTATTCACCTTCTTCTTCAGTTAATTTTTGCTGAAAGAATTTATTTTACAAAAATTAATTTCTCTCTATTCAGATTTTTCTCTCAAAATGAATCTCTCAATATTTTCAACATCGGAATAGCTTCACCCCCATAAAATCAACCATTTCCTGCAACTTTTATTTTGACATCTTCTCAAATTAGGCTTCATCATCATTCTTTTTGAAAAATTGTGACCCACGCCCTCACCCGCAAAGGAAGAAAATGCCAAGAAGGGCAAAAAAAACAAAAACGACGTAATCAAATGAAACTTGTCCATGCACAACTTCAGGGTTCACTCATTAGTTCCAACTTCCAAGGTCGAATCCTCCAGGAGGAGTAGATTTCCTTCATAAATAATACTTTCCTCCATAATATATGGAAATATGTACAGTTGCCTGCAAAAGTATTCACCCCCCTCCAAAGTTTTCACATTTTGATGCCAGCTCAGCTTATTTCATGATTCTTTCAAATCAAACATAATATACAGAGTCCTCACAAACTACTCCATAGTGATAAAGATGCATTACAGATAAAATGGGAATAAGTTAGATTAACAGAGAAAATCAGAGGATTCTCAGTTGCATAAGTATTCAACCCCTCTGCCTCATTAATTGTAAATCGCTTCAGGAGCAAATTATTTATTTGAAAGGTTACAAAATAAGTGTAATAGGTTTCACCTGTATGTAGTCAGAGGTTTAACTTAAAAATTAACTTTAAAAAACCTCAACTCACTTGGAAAACAGCAAGGCAAACATGAAAACCAAGGAGCTTTCCAAAGAAGTCAGACATAATGTGGTGGAAAAACACTGTGCAGCAGAGGGTTATAAGAAGATATCAAAATCACTCATTATGCCTTTGAGTACGGTGAAATCCATGATAAAGAAGTGGAAGGCGTATCATAACACCCAGACTATACCCAGATCAGGTCAACCATCCAAACTCAGCAGCCGGGCAAACAAGAAACTGGTTCGGGATGTCACTGTAAATCCAACAATGACTTGGAAAGATCTGAAAGGCTCTATATCTGGGATGGGGTCAGTGTTCATCAATCTGGCCTTTATGGACAGGTGGAAAGAAAGAAGTCATTTCTGAAAAAGACATATCGCATCTAAAAGCTCGTATGGAATTGGCAAAAAAGCATCTTGATGATATTGCAGGTAGAGATAAGTGTTGTGGTCAGACAAGACAAAATTAAACTTTTTGGTGTAAATTCAAAGCACTATGTCTGGCACAAGCCTAACACTGCACAACACCCAGTCAGCACCATTGCTACTCTCAAGCATGGTGTCGCAGCATCATGTTATGGGGCTGCTTTTCATCAGCAGGGAATGGCAGGCTTTTCACAACGGAAGGGACAATGGATGGTGCAAAGTACCGAAGAATCCTTGATGAAAACCCGCTTGAGTCAGCAGTGAATCTGAAACTGGGTAGGAGATTCACATTTAAGCAGGACAATGATTCAAAGCACAAAGATAAATCCTCACTGGAGTAGCTGAATAAGAAGAAAATAAATGTTCTCGAGTGGCCCAGTCAAAGTCCTGACTTTAACCCAATTGAACATTTATGGTGAGACTTGAAGATTGCAGTCTATTGACAATCCCCATCAAACTTGGCAGAACAAGAACAATTTTCACATGAAAAATGGCCAAATATTTCACCCTCTCAATGTGCAAAGCTGGTAGTGATCTACCGAAAAAGACTCACAACAGTCATTGGTGCAAAAAGTGCTTCCACCAAGTACTCACCTAAGGGGCTGAATACACTTTTGCAACCAGTGAATTTTGATTTGTACGTTTTTGCAGGTATTCCTGACATGTAACCTCCTTCAACTATAACTGTTTTCTTTGATCTCATCAGTTATGAATAAAAAAGTTAATTTGGAAAAAATGTTTCGACATACAGTAATTTATAATTCATCTAAATGTGACAATGGTGGGGGGTGAATACTTTTGCAGGCCACTGTATATTGAAAACATATAAACACCAAGACCAAATCATGGCTCTCACCCATAATTGGGGGGAATAAACAATCGGCTCTCACCTAATTAATTACCCCCAGTTGGCTAAGATTATAAAGAAATTAACGCTCATGCTCTTCCAGCCAAAGAAATCTGCATAAACAACAATGAAAAGCTACACAAGGTAAGCCCTTTGCTATTTGAAACATCACATGTGAACGTCTGTTCCAAAAATGGAAGTAAAGAGGATAAAAAGGTAGAGATCAGGACTAAGCATGGATTTGTGTCCTGGCGAAGCTAGGTAGGTTCAGAGGCCAGAGGGAGCAACAACTGGAGGAGAGGTTGTTTAAAAACAAAAGCCAGCTACTCGTCTGCGACTGGAAAGCAGCAGACCTTGCGCTTCAGCTTCAAATGTTGTTGACAGGTTTTCAGAAACCACATTAACCTTGTACCAGATACCTAAATAGGGTGGATGCATTGGAGGAACATCCTGCTATTCAGCACCTTTGCTGCAAATTGGTGGGAAGGCATATTGGGTCTATGGTTCCTCACAAGTAAGACTTGATATTTGCTATAAATATATTTTCACATCTCACTCACTTTTACTCTCTCCAGCGATATGACGAGAATTGAAAATAGATTTGGACCCAAATCCTGCAATTTTCAGTGTGAAGTAAATAGTTTGTCAAATGAGATGACATTCAAGATTCAATGCAGAGATCAAGGTGAAATCACACTCTTGAGCAGGTGACGTTTGACTCGTTTTAATGTGACTTCACAAGATATACAAATTGCAGGATAAATACAGTATTTTCACATGCGGTTCCTGTCAAGGTTTTCCAGCACATTCTCTGGCAAATGAATTCAGCTCCGCTAGCCTTTTCCTCTCAATCCTACCCTCTTTCCTTGTGAATTGTGTTATGTCTTAAGGTGAGACATGGCAGCAGTCGTGAATGAGACAAACTCACACTGAGATAAACAAAAGCACTTTGAAAGTGACCTTCAAATGAAGAATGTAGACAATGAACCATTGAAGCCTCACTTTAACCATTCTATAAGTCCCACCATGACTTCAGTGATATTATTAATATTAATTAATGCAAATAGTAGTGAGCACTAGTGTATTCGTGTGTATTCGATTTATAGAGTAAGCTTTGGTTTAAGTACGCAGTACACAGTACAGCATATATGTATATACAGTCACGTGAAAAAGTAAGTACACCCCATGTAAAGTTTTGACTTTTTCAACATATTTCGACATACAGCTATTTGATCTTCATTTCAACAATATTGATAGATAAAGGTGATATAATATAACAAATATCATGAAACATTTACATTTTGTAGTCCATTGTATAATTTAAATAAACATAAATGCAAATTTCGCATGTGGAAAAAGTAAGTACACCCCTACATTTATCACAACTTCAAATACCTAAAATTAGAATCAGGTGCACCAGCTCAGGTGCAAATGATTAGAACATCGTTAGAGAGGATCTTGGAGGAACCTCTCTTATTTAAACCTCAGACATTTAGTTTGGTTTGCCCTTTGTTGTTGAAGTGTGCGACGTCACCATGCCGAGATCAAAAGAGCTCTCAGAGGCCTTCAGAAATAAGGTTATAGATGCTTACGAGTCTGGGAAGGGATTGAAAAAGATCTCCAAACAATTTGAAATCAATCATTCGACTGTCCGGAAGATCATCTACAAGTGGAGAAGATTCCAAACAACTGCCAACTTGTTCAGGCCAGGCCGCCCCAGCAAGTTCAGCCCGATAGCAGACCGCAAGATGCTGAAAGAAGTCTCTAAAACCCCAGAATGTCATCATGGGACCTACAGGTAGCTCTTGCCACTGTTGATGTCAAAGTGCATGAGTCTACCATTAGAAAGAGGCTGCACAAATTTGTTCTACATGGGAGGTGTGCCAGGAGGAAACCTTTGCTGTCCAGAAAGAACATCAGGACAATACAAAAGTTTGCCAATAAACACCTAGGCAAAGACCAGCACTTCTGGAACAATGTGCTCTGGAAAGATGAGTCAACGGTAGAGCTATTTGCCCACAGTGCCAGAAGATATGTTTGGCGAAAACAAAAGACAGCATTTGACCACAAGAACCTGATACCAACTGTAAAGCATGGTGGTGAAAATATTATGGTTTGGGGCAGCTTTGCTGCATCAGGGCCTTGGCAGCTCACCATCATAGAATCCGCTATGAACTCTTCATTGTACCAGACGGTGCTTGAGGATAATGTGAGGCCATCTGTTGGAAAGTTGAAGCTCAACCGAAGGTGGACCTTGCAACATGACCATGACCCTAAACATACCAGTAAATCCACCAAGGAATGGCTGAAAATAAAGAAATGGAGGGTTCTGGAATGGCCAAGTGAAAGCACCGGATCTAAATCCCATCGAGATGTTGTGGGGGGATTTGAAACGAGCTGTGCATGCAAGAAACCCCTCAAACATCGCACAGCTGAAAGAATTCTGCATGGAGGAGTGGGCAAAAATTTCTCCCAGTCAATGTTAGAGACTGATAGACAGTTATAAGAAATGCCTACTTGAGGTTGTTTCTGCCAAAGGGGGCAATACCACTTATTAGAACCAAGGGTGTACTTACTTTTTCCACATGTGAAATTTGCATTTATGGTTATTTAAATGATACAATGGACTACAAAATGTAAATGTTTCATGATATTTGTTACATGATATCACCTTTATCTATCAATATTGTTGAAGTGAAGATCAAATAGCTGTATGTTGAAATATGTTGAAAAAGTCAAAACTTTACATGGGTTGTACTTACTTTTGCACGTGACTGTATGTATATATATATATATATATATATATATGTATATTATATATATATATATATATATATATATATATATATATATATATATATACATACATACATACATACATACATACATACATATATATATATATATATATATATATATATATATATATATATACATACATACATACATACATACATACATACATACATATATATATATATATATATATATATATATATATATATATATATATATATATATATATATATATACATATACACATATAGTTACGGTTTTGGAATAAAGGATAATCCCCCTCATAGGTAGACGCACCACAACATGAAGCCTCGCGATAGTTCAGTTATTTCTTTGTGAATGTAAGCGTAGTCTTTTCCTGTGTTAGTTTTGCGTTGAGCAGGCCCGTGAGTCGGGTGGTCTTTTGGCGCTGGAATGCCACGTGCTCGGCCTGAACAAGTCTGGTAAGGCCGAAGGGAGAAGCTGCAGGCGGAGTGGCCGGAAAGCAACGAGCTGCCAATCAGGGCTCGAGGGGAGTGGCTTACCACAGCGACGAGAGGTGGGGCTTGGAACATTCGAGTAAGGGCGGGGCGGAGCAATAAAACCCTGCTCCGAGCCCCCCACCTCAGTTCAGTTGAGAGTCACGCAGCCCATGAGTTGAGAGTTCGGAGTTCGCCTGAGTCAGAGTTGTGAGTTTGAGTTCTGGATCGGAGTCGGGTCGAGGCATTGATTGAGTCAGAGTCGTGTGCACAGGCAGTGGAGTTTAAGTTGAGCTTGAGAACGCGAGTTCTGCAGAACGAGGGAATTGAACAATTGCTTATTTTCGTCAATTGTACACGAACTTTCTCTGTGCCCCGTGCCTTGCGCTCTGCGCTGTATTAATCGCGCTCGGGAAGACGACCGTTCCGGGCCACAGACGCACGACCTCCTTGCCTGCATTTCTCCTGCATACGTGCCGTGATCGCCAGAGGGCACGCCGGGCGAGCTGTCCCGGAGCGACCGACGGCAAAGCGCGTTTGGCGCGTGAATTTCTTCTCTTCTTCTCCCCGTGTGCATGAGTGGGCCCTGTGTCTGGGCATAAGTTAAAACGGTTTAAGCTTCTGCTCTGTGTCCCCTTTCCTTCATCCTGATTATTGTACATTGTAAATAAGTTGTGTTATTCCTCTTATTTGACTGTTCCCGTCCCTTCCATTGATTGGCCTCGCATGGTACGACTAGAACCGCTCGAATCGGGTTCCATAAAAGTAACGGCACGAGTCCTGTGATACGCATACCGCTCGGGCGTACTCGATTAAGCGTGGCTTGTGCGAGGTTCGGTCCCCGCTTTCATGGCAGCGTGGGTTAAAGGTACGTTCGACGTTGACCCGATACCCTTTTTCACGCTTGCTTCGGAAGTGGCGATTCGGCCCCGTGGACACGAAGACCCCAAAAAAGGGGTTTAATCCCCCCTTTGCAACGGAAATGGGCTTCGGGAGATCCGCAACTATATATATACATATTGTAACGGATTTGAGAAGTGTAACGGATTTGAGAAGTGTAACAATTTTGAGAAAGTGTAACGAATGTGAAAAGTATGGTTTTGTTGTGTGTAACACCCTCGTAATGTAAAGAATGGTCGCAGCTCGTCCTCTTAGTTAATTCCATAAACCTACACACAGGACACGATATATCCTTTTAAATAGTTAGTCCCTTATTCTCTGTGTAGGCTAAAGATGTGTTTCCCACTAGTTTGACTCTTCATTGCACTGAATTAAATAAGAGTAGGCCCTCCGATGCCCCATGGCAGCTTCCAAGTGCCAGGTTTGCACTTTGCTGCATTTTCATCTGCCGTCCACTTTGCAGCAGTTGACTCCATTATGCACGAGGCAACGCCGAAGAAGAAAGGCGGGTCTCCACCTCGTCATAGAGGGGAGGAGTAAGTCGGCCCCGCTCATCCAACCCAGAACGAGGGGTTTGGCTTGAGAGGGCGGAGAGAGAACGTTTGGGGAAGGTTCGAAAAGGGTGAAGGGCGGGGCCTATATAACCCGCTGCGGGATGCTCCTAAAAGGAGACAAGGAGAGGAGGGATGAGTTCTGGGTCCAGGAGATGCGCTGGAGACGAGCAGGTGTGACCGAGCCGCCGTGAGACGTGCCGCGCTGCAGGAGAAACGGACCGGGGCAACGCAAGGAGCGCACGAGGCAGTACGGAGAAAGGAACTTCGCCCGCGCAGTTTGGGACCAAAGCTCGGCTTCTTGACGGCGGTGCCTTCTGGCCCGACCGTGCCCAGCACCCGCTGAACCTTCCTTGCCTCTAAAAGCCACCCATCTCCAAGCCATTCCTTCCTGCCTGCATTTCCCTGTGTAAGTGTGATCGTCCGTCTGTCTTTAATGTTGTCCTGGGGTTTATTAATTAAGCTTGAATAGGTAAGCTAATGATTTCACTGTGTGTCTGCTCCTTCCATTTTCTGTATATAACCGACTGCTCTCGTTGCTTTGGCTTGTGAAAATACTTAATAAATCCTGTTATTCCTCCGTACTTCTTCTTCTTCTTCTTCTTCATTCTCGTTCGGTCGCTTTAGAGGTTTCCATATTGAGTAGCTGCGGCGCAATACGGCCAAAGTGTGGGGTGAATCGGGTTTTAGTCGGGGAATAACTGTTCGGCCGCGGTTACACCACCGCTCGGTCAAAATAACATCCAATCCGCGGTCCGTAACAATATATATATATATATATATATGTATATATATATATATATGTATATATATATATATATATATATATATATATATATATATATATATATATATATATATATATATATATGTATATATATATATGTATATATACAGTATATATATATATATATATATATATATATATATATATATATATATATATATATATATATATATATATATATATATATATATATGTATATATATATATGTATATATATATATATATGTATATATATATATGTATATATATATATATGTATATATATATATGTATATATATATATATATATATATATATATATATATTGTATATATATATATATATATATATATATATATATATATATATATATATATATATATATTGTTACGGTCCACGGGTTAGATGTTATTTTTACCGAGCGGTGGTGTACCGCGGCCGAACAGTTGTTCCCTGGCTAAAACCAGATTTACCCAAACGTTGGCCGTATCGCGCCACCGCTATTCATTCGGGAAAAGACTAAGACGACACGGATGTGAAGAAAAGGAAGACGAAGGCAAAGAAATGTTTGAAATACAATTACTATTTATTACTATTTACAGGCTCAAAGTAACCAAGGAGAAGGAAAGACAATAAAATAATATACAGAAGCTTTTAGAGACACAGGGAAAATACTAGCTTATACAGACTTAGTTACTACCCAGGACAGAACAAACAAAGACGACTCACACGGGGAATTGCAGAGTGGATTGGCTGGAAGGAGGTGTGTGGCTGGAGGGGGAGGACGGCACGGAGCTGGCTGGAGCTTGATCCCGCACGGGACGTCGGGCTGGACCTCGACGGCCGCTGATGCCACCGATCCTGTCGTGTGCGCGGGATCACGGGTCGGATCACGGGTCGGATCACGGGTCGGATCACGGTCGGAGCCGATGCGCTGGTGGGGGGTCTGGCGTGACGGGTTCTCTCCTCTCTCTTTCTTGGTCCAACCACTCTTTCTCCACCGACAACTCAACGCAACCAACGCAACCACTCAATGCAACCACTCACCACCCCTGTCAATCAACTCAGCTCTTGTCATGGACCTCTCTACGCGCTCTTGCTCTGACGACCCAGCTCTTTCCTTTGTACTCGTCTCTCCTCTGTAAAAGCTCATCTGCTTGGGGAACGCCCCCGCGGCGGGTTATATAGGCCCCGCCCCTCAACCTTTGCGAACCTCCCCCAAACGCTCTTCCTCCGCCCTCTCAAACCAAACCCCTCGTGCTCGGTTGGTTGTTCGGGGCTGGCTCACTCCTCCCCTCTATGACGAGGTGGAGACACGCCTTTCTTCCCCAACCCTGCCTCGTGGCCAATGGTGGTTGAAGAAAACCGCCCAAAATGCAGTTGGCCATTGAAATGAAACGAAAGGGGACCTATTCATATTTCACTTGGTGCAATGGAGTATTTAAATTAATGGGAGACACAGCCTTACCCTAAGACACATAATAAGATATAAGCTACTGAACAAGGGTTTTATCTGGTCCTGCAATGTGGTGTTTATGGAATAACTACCGAGACGCACTTTGACCTTTACACTACGGAGGTATTTACAAGGAATCATTATATTTTACAGAGGGTGATATTTACAACAATTTACTATACAATAAAAAAAAAAAACCATTCTCATATCCACAACACTGCACCCTCCTCCTCTTAGGCATGACCCGGGCCTACAACTTAAATTTAGTGTGACACGTAGGTGTAGTTCCCTCTACTTTTAACCTGACCCTGAGTGCGACAGTTTTAAAACATAAATAAATGTGTCCCGCTGCTCCATTGCACCCTGCCTAACAGACTTACGCCCACAGTTAACCGAATTGCGGAATGGTCTTCAAACTACACACTGACGGTAGGGAGCATTATTTACAATTGACCCTACTTTTATTTACAAAACTAACCCAGGACCTGTAATTGTTCTTTCTGGGGGGGAGACAGTCTGCTCTGCATCGACGCACCATGAAAGCACCCAAAAACACACCAATACACCCCCAAGCACCAATCGGTGCAGTCACCATTGTTCAATGAAAATAAAAACAACAACCCCTAACCCTGCAGGTGATCTCTTGCTCTTCGGCTCCCTCTACTGGCTATTATTATTTCTTCCAGTTGTCATTTTCTTTGCTGGCGGCCTATTTGTATTAAAACTTGCACCCAACGTGTCCTTTTTATTTATTTATGGCCCACCAGGCCGACTACGTGTGGTTCACCTGTGGGGCATCGGTGCCCTGTGGCCAAGGTCCGCCAGCAAGATTTCGGGCCCTCATGGCCGGTTCCAGCAGAGGGGCCATGCCCCAACCCATGGGGTCCATAAGTGGTGCTCGGCCACAGACATGTGGTCCATCACGTGGTGCATCGATGCAGACAGCTGGTTCTAAGAGTTCCGGGCGCACAATGGCCGACTCACGCACGCTCCCCTCGGCGCCCAATGGCGCACAGGTCATGTGGGAGACAAAAGGGGAAAGACAAATGAGCGAGGGGTAAGGTCACAAGGGTACACATCAATAAGGCAATGCAAGGTGAAATGCGTACGGAGGGCGAAGTGAGAAAGCTCGTCCCTACCGTACGTCACCCCCCTGTCGCCTACACTACCCTTGCACTTACCCCATATGTACAAAATCTACACATTACAAATTCATCACTACTGTCACGTCTTCCCCATATTTCCCTTATACCAAATTCGACACCACAATCCCTCTACTTCAGAATTTGCTATCACCAATTCGTCATCAATCCTCATAAGGAGGAAGAGATGGAACAACAAAGCACAATGTCACACCCACGTCATATGCGTCTCACAATCCAAAACATTTGCACATAAAAATAATTAAACATGGCATGGTGTTGAGGTACGTCATCTCAGGTGAGTGCATGCAGATGGTGCGAGGAGACTTCAATCCTAACTATCCTCTAAATGACATTAACACACTTTACACTACCCGGGGTCTTTCCCTGCCAATCCTTTGGCCAACTTACACTATGGGTTCTAAAAACCAATTCCCATTGACCAAACTGTGGTGCTTCTCAATTTGGGGTCTCACTCCCCTGATTCATCTCCCGGTGCCCTTGCACAATTTCTGGGCTGTGACGTGTAGCTCTCCCAGCAGGTCTACCCACCTGCACACCTCCACCACTGCAGTTGCCACCCGAGCTTACCTAGCTCCTCACCCTAACCTAACTAACTGGGGAAGGCCCCTCCTGGCTCTGTCACCCCTCGGTGCCCTCTGGCACTGGGCTACCTGGGTCCGTCCTCCGGATCCTCGGGCCCCATCCACAACTACCGGCTCCCAGAGCCCACCTGCGGCCTCACCTGGCCGACATCCTCACAGTGGTGGAGTGCCCAAACCAACTACACACACTAACAGGCTACACGCCCAGCCATTTCCACAACACTAATGCACCCATCCAAATACCATTCTTCCACCCGCACCACAGATGCCAATATCCAACCACAATTTACCTATACCCTCTACCTAACACTTACACTACCCGCCCCGGGTATTCGTGATGGGGGTCCATTCTTCCCCCATTCACACCTTCGCACCATCCACTCCACTCCATAGTTTCCACCATACTCACTCCACGACCATCCATTCCAATACTCCATATACTCCACACTACCATTTATTTCACACAACCATTCTCCATACACCTGTTGTTGCACACCTGTGCAATCACACCTGGTGCCACCTGCACCCTCCTCCTCTTCCTGGACCAGTTGGTCAACACAACACACATCACCATCCCTATCACTCAAACACTGCTCCATACACCTGTTCAGTTGCACACCTGTGCAATCACACCTGTTCAATCACACCTGTTCAATCCTCACACACTGCTCAATACACTTGAATACACCTCCAACACTCACACGGCATCATCTCAACTACCTGTTGCCCTGCTAACTTAGTGCTCCCCGTCTTCCCTTTAAACTAAGCACATACCACGTCATTATCATCCACACTAATCTACCTGCGTCCCCACTACAGGTATCCTTGTCACTAACTAATCTTAACGTTACCTAATGTCATCTTCGCTAGATCCCTACACACGATATATCCTAACCCTCCCGGGCTAGTTTTCACTGCCATCAACCCCATAAACTAGTGCTCCTTTGCCCCCCTTCTGTGAGGGATGACAGAGTTGCCATCCCACCACAGCGGGGCATCTCTCACTACCAATTTTGCTCACCAAATTTCAGCCAATCAAAAATTTGCCAATCGTCTGCCAATCACTGTACCATTACCAATCATCACTCTGCCAATCCTTTGCCAATCATCAAATTTTGTTTTTCTAATTTCGGGGCCAAAACACTATCCTCGTCATCACAGTCTACTATATCCTAGCCTCGGTGCGTCATGACATCATTAAACTCGGCTTCGTAAAGCCGAGCAATGAATTCGGGTGGTTTGGTCACCTGCAGGTTGAATCCGTCCGGCTTTCGGTTCAAGGGAGGTGGTTTGGTCGGGCCGAGATTCCACGCACCATCTCGGCGCGGCACCTTGCGGTCCCGGGCCCGATGGCTCAATCTCCCTCGGTCGGAACCCCGTCCCCACGAGGGGGCACCGTTCCGCTTCCTCCCACTCGCCCTTGAACCGTACCGGTCGCCTGGCCCGACAAGGCCCGGACTCGACCGTGCGGGGCGGGGCCAAGCCCGAATCGGCAACGACGCGTCGAAGAGAAACGACGCAGCTTCGATCCGCGCTGGGCCTCGCATCCAACAAAGGGCTCCTCGCACCGAGTGCTCGCATCGGCTATCCGTCGCTCCAACCGCTAACCCGGTTACCGTCGATGCTTCACCGGCATGCTCACACGCATACGCTACCCCTTTCACCCTCACAAAACCCGGCGTTCCAACGCCGTCCGTACATTCCACCAACGCTCTCCCTGTTACACACCACACCTCTCGCGCACACTCTTGCGCATACCTCGGTCCACCCCTCTCCTCCGTTACGTCCTCCGTAACACTCACCATGGGCGTGCACTCTGGCATCCACCCACTAACGCGCTCACATGGGCTCTCCCACACTCGCGCTACCACCAACTCAGGTGTGCTTCCTCGCACACGTTCCACCACCACCTTACTCTCCGTGTCACACTCCGTACACCCCGACGTGCATTCTCGCTCGCACTCGGTTTCACACTCGCGCTCCGATGTGCCCTCTCGCACCTGCGCCATCACCAACTCACTCTCCGTGTCACACTCCGTACACCCCGACGTGCATTCTCGCTCGCACTCGGTTTCACACTCGCGCTCCGATGTGCCCTCTCGCACCTGCGCCATCACCAACTCACTCTCCGTGTCACACTCCGTACACCCCGACGTGCATTCTCGCTCGCACTCGGTTTCACACTCACGCTTCGTTACACGCTCACCCCTTGATGCACACTTTTTATTGCTCTCACTCCCTGTGTCACACTCCGTACACCCCGACGTGCATTCTCGCTCGCACTCGGTATCACACTCGCGCTTCGTAACACGCTCACCCCTTGACGCACACTTTTTTTCCACACGCGTGCCATTTCCACTCACACGGGACCCTTCACCAACGCCCGGGTGCCATATTGACCCCAATCGCGCGACAATTCTTTTGTCGCCAAACATCCTTTTACAAAATCTACCCGCACAATACACAGCACGACTCACCTGGGGGATTCTTTTCTCCACGCGCACCTGCAAACTTCCATTCGGGTTAAGCACAGCATCGTGATTTGAGCAGGGACTTTGTACATATTCCATCTTTTCCTCCCGCCGCGAGTGGTTTTCTAAGTCCCCGGTCTCTTCAATTTCAATGCCCACTTCCACTTTTTCTTTACTCGCCTCGACGACCGTTGGCTTTAATAAAACTCCCTCTACCTCATCGGTCGCCGGCTTTTCCAAACCCCGTGTCGCGATTTCTACCCCCGTCATTGTACCCGCGCTTTCCTCCGCTTCGCTCAACCAGCGCTTCTCGACCCGCGTTCCCTCGTCGTGCACCCCTGGGACCCTTTCGCCCAACTTGCGGTCTCTGTCCCTCTGCTCCCTTTCCTCCCTATCGGCCCTCATTCCGTTTATTATTCGCTCACTATCAGCCCTCATTCCGTTTATTATTCGCTCACTATCAGCCCTCATTCCGTTTATTATTCGCTCACTATCAGCCCTCATTCTGTTTTCCATTCGTTCCATACTGTCGTTTTCTTTCTGTATTTCCACCATGATTTGGGCCATGAAGGCTTGCATTTGGACCACCGTTGGTAGTACAAAGGGTGCGGCCGCAGCCACCCCAACCTCGTGCGCGAGAGCGCCATTTTGTGCGCCTGATCCCCCCCTCAACCACACCTTCTTTACTCTCCTCCACCATTTTCCCCACTTCTTCCCTGGGGTCCTGGGTCGATTCTACCCCGTCTATCTCTCCCACCGACATCCCGTCGCCTTGACCAGCCATGGCGCGATTTCAAAATTCGGGTTTTGCTTTAAAACAACACAAATTTCCAGCAGCTCCAAATTTTGACCAAATTTTTTCGTAGATGTTTTTAAAAATTTGTTTCGGGCCTCGAATCTCACTCCCAGACACCAATTTGTTACGGTAATAACACCATTGGTGTCCAAAATTTGGGCTAAATAAATTTAGTCCCAGGTTCGAATCCCAACTCCTGACTACCAATTTGTTACGGTCCGCGGGTTAGATGTTATTTTTACCGAGCGGTGGTGTACCGCGGCCCGAACAGTTGTTCCCTGGCTAAAACCCGATTTACCCAAACGTTGGCCGTATCGCGCCACCGCTATTCAATCGGGAAAAGACTTAGACGACACGGATGTGAAGAAAAGGAAGACGAAGGCAAAGAAACGTTTGAAATACAATTACTATTTATTACTATTTACAGGCTCAAAGTAACCAAGGAGAAGGAAAGATAATAAAATAATATACAGAAGCTTTTAGAGACACAGGGAAAATACTAGCTTATACAGACTTAGTTACTACCCAGGACAGAACAAACAAAGACGACTCACACGGGGAATTGCAGAGTGGATTGGCTGGAAGGAGGTGTGTGGCTGGAGGGGGAGGACGGCACGGAGCTGGCTGGAGCTTGATCCCGCACGGGACGTCGGGCTGGACCTCGACGGCCGCTGATGCCACCGATCCTGTCGTGTGCGCGGGATCACGGGTCAGATCACGGGTCGGATCACGGTCGGAGCCGACGCGCTGGTGGGGGGTCTGGCGTGACGGGTTCTCTCCTCTCTCTTTCTTGGTCCAACCACTCTTTCTCCACCGACAACTCAACGCAACCAACGCAACCACTCAACGCAACCACTGAACACCCCTGACGACCAACTCAGCTCTTGTCATGGACCTCTCTACGCGCTCTTGCTCTGACGACCCAGCTCTTTCCTTTGTACTCGTCTCTCCTCTGTAAAAGCTCATCTGCTTGGGGAACGCCCCCGCGGCGGGTTATATAGGCCCCGCCCCTCAACCTTTGCGAACCTCCCCCAAACGCTCTTCCTCCGCCCTCTCAAACCAAACCCCTCGTGCTCGGTTGGTTGTTCGGGGCTGGCTCACTCCTCCCCTCTATGACGAGATGGAGACACGCCTTTCTTCCCCAACCCTGCCTCGTGGCCAATGGTGGTTGAAGAAAACCGCCCAAAATGCAGTTGGCCATTGAAATGAAACGAAAGGGGACCTATTCTTATTTCACTTGGTGCAATGGAGTATTTAAATTAATGGGAGACACAGCCTTACCCTAAGACACATAATAAGATATAAGCTACTAAACAAGGGTTTTATCGGGTCCTGCAATGTGGTGTTTATGGAATAACTACCGAGACGCCCTTTGACCTTTACACTACAGAGGTATTTACAAGGAATCATTACATTTTACAGAGGGTGATATTTACAACAATTTACTATACAATAAAAAAAAAAAACCATTCTCATATCCACAACAATACATACATACATACATACATACATATATATATATATATATATATATATATATATATATATATATATATATATATATGTATATATATATATATATGTATATATATATATATATATGTATATATATATATATATATATATATATATATATATATATATATATATATATATATATATATATATATATATAATATATATACATATAACACAATTACAAAACACAATTAGGACAAATAACACAATTACACAAATAACTCAATTGGGACAAATAACACAATTACAAAACTAATCAAATTTGCTTTGTATAGGTTTGTGTGTATATATTATATATATTATATATATATATATTGTTACGGAACCGGAGTACGGCACTCCCCTTAGGGGGGGGGGGGGTTAATCCCCCCTTCTATTTTCACTGGCTGTCTCCGCTCCTGACGCTACACAGCTACCTCCGGAAAGGCAGGTGCGCAGCCCCGTTCGTACAGCGGACAGATGTTAATTGCCGAGCGGTTTTAGCAACCGCGGCACGAAATATTAACAAGGACTAGACCCGATTTTTGAGCGTTGTCCAAAATCGCGCCACAGGTTTTCAATGGGGAAAAGACAAAGACGAACGGATGTCCAGAAGAAGAAGAAGAAGAAGGAGCAAAGTAGGAAATACAAATATGATTTATTTCTACTATTTACAAGACCAAAGAAACCAAGGAGAAGGAAGGATAATAAAATAAAGACAGAAAGAATGGAAGGAGACACAGTGCAAATATTACCTTATCTAAACAGGCTTAACTTATTCCCAGGGACAAGACACACAGAACAAACTCACGTACACAAAAGGATGGAATGGCAGGAATGGGTGGAGCGAAGGGTCCAGGCAGGTGGTCCGGGAGGAAGGTCCGGGGCAGATGGTTCAGGCGTTGAGGTCCATGCTCGCGGTTCACGCTCGAGGCGAAAACCCGGCAAACACGGCCTCGCGTCTCACCGACCGGCAATAGGGCCTAGAGGGTCTCGGCCTATTGCCGCAATACAGGCACCCCCTCACGTCTCTCTCTTTCCTCAATCGTCTCTTCGTACCGCCGTGGGGACGTCGCGTGCTCTCCCAGGACTCCTCTGAGGTGGGGGCGTCCCGCCGCGGGTTATATCGGCCACACCCTCTAACCTTCGCGAACCTCCCCGATCGTTCTTCCTCGGTCCTCTCAAGCCAAACCCCTCGTGCTTAGTTGGTTGTAGGGGCTCTCCTGGCTCCACCCTCTGATGACGAGGTGGAGACACGCCTTTCTTTCCCAACTTGACCGCGTGCGTAATGGAGTTTGGGGTGAAGGTGGTGCCAATAACCCCACCCAAAGTTACTGGCACTTCGAAGATGCCATGGGGGCATCGGAGGGATCTATCTTATGTCAATTCGGTGCAATGCAGTGTCAACTAGTGGGAACAGAGCCTTAAACTAAAACACATAATAAGGAGATAACTACTGAACAGGGAGATCTATGATTTGCTCCGTGATTGTATATGGCCTAACTAAGGGACGACCTTTGACCTTTACACACAACACGGAGGGTGATTTTTACACAAGCTTCATTACACTTACAATGATAATAAAAAAAACACAACACCATTCTCAAATCCACAACACTGCACCCTCCTCATCTTAGGCACGGCCCGGGCCTATTAAACTTTTACCTTAAGTGTGGCACGTAGGTGTAGTTCCCTCTACATTTAACCTGACCCTGAGTGTGACAGTTTTAAAACACAAATAAGTATGTCCCGCTGCTGCATTGCACCATGCCTAATAGACCTACGCCCACAGCTAACCGAATTGCGGAATTGTCTTCAAACTACAACATGAACGATGGGGGAGCATTATTTACAGTTGACGCTACTTGTATTTACAAAACTAACCCCAGGACCTGTGATTGTTCTTTGGGGGGGGGGGGGGGGGGAGACAGCCTGCCCTGCATCAACGCACCATACAGCACCAAAAACGCACCAAAACACCATAAAGCACCAAAAATACCAACCAGTGCACAGTCATTGCAGTTCATAATAAAAATAAACAACCCCCTGGTGCTGGTCTTCCTCTTCGGCTCCCTCTGCTGGCCATTGTTATTCTTCCAGTTGTCGTCTTTCTTCATGTTCTTCTTGCTGGCGGCCTATTTGGACATAATAAAACAAGCACAGAACGTGTCCATTGTTCTTATTTATGGCCCACAGGGCCGGGTAGGAGTGGTTCACCTGTGTGGCATAGGTGCCATGCTACCAAGGTCCGCCAGCAAGATCTCGGGCCATCATGGCCGGTTCCAGCAGAGGGGCCATGCCCCAACCCGTGGGGTCCATAAGTGGTGCTCCGCCACAGACATGTGGTCCATAAGTGGTGCATCGATGCAGGCAGCTGTGGTTGCGAGAGTTCGGGCACACAAGGGCGGACTCCCGCACGCTCCCCTCGGTGCCCAGAGAGCACACTCCTCGGGTGGGAGACAGGGGGGGGGTAGAAAACAGGTGAGTGAGGGGTAAGGTCACAAGGGTACACATCAAACAAGGCAATGCAAGACGAGGTGCGTACGGAGAGTGAAGTGAGAAAGCTCGTCCCTACCGTACGTCACCCCCCCCCCCCCCTGTTACCTACTCTACCCTTGCCCTTACCCCATATGTACAAAAATCTACACATTTACAAATTCGTCACTACTGTCTCGTCTCCCCTATATTTCCCCGATACCAAATTCGTCCCCACAATCCCTCTAACCAAATTTGCCATCACCCAATTCATCATCAACCCTCATAAGGAGGGAGAGATAGAACAGCAAAGCACAATGTCACACCCACGTCATGATGCATCTCACAATCCAAACATTTGCACAACAAATAATAAAAACAACCTGGCATGGTGTGGAGTTCTGTCACCTCAGGTGAGTGGATGTAGATGGTGCGAGGAGATTCTTAATCCTAACTATCTTCTAAATGACATTAACTCACTTTACACTACCCGGGGTCTTTCCCTGCCAATCCATTGGCCAACTTACTCTATGCGGTTTTAAGAACCAATTCCCATTGACCAAACTGTGGTGCTTCATCAATTTGGGGTCTCACTCCCCCGATTCAACTCCCTGTGCCTTTGCACAATTTCAGGACTGGGTCGTGTGGCTCTCCCAGCAGGTCTACCCACCTGCACACCTCCACCACTGCAGTTGCCTCCGAGCTTACCTGCTCCTTATCCTAACCTATCTACTGGGGAAGGCCCTCTGGCGCTCTCCCCACTCGGTGCCCTCTCTGGCACTGGGCTACCCGGGTCCGTCCTCCGGATCCTCGGGCCCCATCCACAACTCTACCGGCTCCCAGAGCCCACCTGCGGCCTCACCTCGCCGACATCCTCACAGTGGTGTAGTGCCCATTCAACTACACATACTAACAGGCCACACGCCCAGCCATTTCCACGTCACTAATGCACCCATCCAAACACCATTCTTCCACCACGCACCACAGATGCCAATATCCAACCACAATTTACCTGTACCCTCTACCTAACGCTTACACTACCCTCCCTGGGTATTCGTGATGGGGTCCATCCTCCTTTCCCCCATCCACACCTTCGCACCATCCACTCCACTCCACAGTTTCCACCATACTCACTCCACGACCATCCATTCCAGACTCCATATATTCCATACAACCATTCTCCATTCACCTGTTCACTTGCACACCTGTGCAATCACTCCTGGTGCTTCCTGCACCCTCCTTCCTCCCTGGACCATTTGGTCAACACAACACACAATCACCACGACTCAGTCATACACTGGTCCATACACCTGTTCGATCCTCAAACACTCAGCATCATCTGATCTAACTACTCCCCTCTGAAACTCGCGCTTCCCCGTCGCCCCTTTAAACTATTGCGCTCCCTCATCATTATAATCCAACTACCCTCTCTATGTCCCCACTACCTGTCCAATGTTGCTACTTAAACATACCGTTACCTATGGTCATCTTCTCTAGATCCCTATCATTTTATCCTAACCCTCCCGGGCTAGTTTTCACTGCCATAAACCCCATAAACCTATAGCTCCTTTGCCCCCGTTGTGAGAGATGGCAGAGTTGCCATCCCACCACAACGGGTACCTCTCACTACCACCCCCACCCCCACCCCCCAGTCTTCTGATGCTATGAGCCCCCGTTGCAAGAGGTACTGGGTCTTGCCTCGGCATCTAGAGCCGAGGCGATCCACGAGGGCGCCTGCTCGCCGGCATAAGGTCTTATCCGGTCGGCATGGACGATCCAAGGGAGGGCCAATGGCCCCATTTTGATCTTAACGACCACGTCACAGACGTGCAACAGGACGACTCCCGGGCCTTGCCAGGTGGAGGTGAGTTTTGGGCACCTGCCCTTCCGCCTCCGGGGATTAAAGAACCAAATCTTCATCCCCAGAGCGTACTGACTCCCCTGGCTCTGGTCGTCGTACCTGCGCTTCATCTTGGCCCCCGCCAGATGGAGCTGGCGGCGGGCGAAGGCATGGACCCGCTCCATGCCTTCCTCCAGGTGACGTGCGTAACCCTCCCTCGGCGGTGTATCCGTGGTGTCTGGCACGGGACCACATAGCAAGTCGTCGGGAGCCCTTAACTCCCGCCCATACATAAGCAACGCTGGACTGCATGCAGTGGCTCCGTGCTGGCTGGTTCGGTAGGCCATTAACAAGTACGGGAGATGTTTGTCCCAGTCATCCTGACGGGTGGTGGTGAACAATGCCAGTTGTTGTATCAATGTTCTGTTGAATCTTTCCACCATCCCGTCAGATTGTGGCTGCAAGGGCGTGGTCCTGGTTTTCCGAATTGACAGGAGTCTGCACACATCTTTTAAGAATTGGCTTTCAAAATTTCGACCCTGATCGGTGTGCAGCTCCTGTGGAATCCCGTGCCGACATACAAATCCTTCCACGAAGGCCTGTGCCACCACCCCGGCTTCTTGGTTGGGGAGGGCATAGGCCTCCGGCCACTTGGTGAAATAGTCCATTACAACGAGGATGTACTTATTACCTTGGCGGGTGCGGGGCAGCGGTCCTAGAATATCCATAGCCACCCGCTCAAGGGGGGCCCCCACCTGGTGTAATTGAAGGGGGGCCCTCATCCTCCGTGCTGGTCCCTTTTTGGCAGAACAGGCGTTGCATCTCCGACACCAGTCCTGTATGTCGCGCCCCATATTAACCCAATAGAACCGGCGGCGGACCCGAGATGTTGTCTTTGTCCTGCCCAAATGGCCGCCGGAGCGGGTACCATGCACCTGTTGTAATATGACGTTCTTAAATTTGTCAGGGACTATCACCAGCCAGGAAGTTCTCTCAGAGGGAACCTCCACCCACTTGCGATATAAGATGTTGCCTTTCAATTCCAGGGTCTGCCACTGAGCCCAATACGCCTTCGTTTGCGCCCCGAGGGGGGTGACCTCTTCCCCCTTTGGTCTTTGCCCCAATTTGACCCATTTGAACACTGGCCCCAGAACGGGATCCTCCTGCTGGGCCGTGCTCCATGCCAAATTTTGAAATTCCTCGTCCGCAGTTAGTGGCAAAATTGGCCCTCTCACCCGGGTTGCCCGGACGACAAGAATCGGGGCAGAATCGCCCAATTGCTCCCTCTCCTCGTGTCTCGCACAACATTTGCAGTTTTCCCCCAGACAAGGACGCCGAGAGAGTGCGTCTGCATTACCATGGGCCTTCCCGGCCCTATGGGTCACATCAAAATCGTACTGCTGAAACTTTTCCAACCACCTTGCAATTTGGCCCTGCGGTTCCTTGAACTGAAGGAGCCATTGCAAGGAGGAATGGTCAGTTCGAACCGAAAATTTCCGCTCGTATAGGTACGGGTGGAAATGGTTCATGGCAGCCAGCATAGCCAATAACTCTTTGCGAGTGACACAATAATTTCGTTCGGGCCTACTTAAGGCCCGATTATAATAACCAATCACTCTCTCCACGCCCTCCTGTGTCTGAGACAAAACTGCGCCCAATCCTTCCTGGCTCGCATCCGTGTCCAGGGTAAATGTCCCGTCGCTAGTGGGGTAAGCTAGAAGGGGTGCGGATGTCAAACACCCCTTCAATTTTAGGAAGGCCTCTTGGCACTCCCTTGTCCAATTAAATCGCGTCCCCTTCTCCGTAAGCCGGTGGAGGGGACGGGCCAACTCCGCAAATTTCGCCACAAAGCGCCGGTAGTAGGAGCAGAGTCGCAAAAATCCCCGCACCTCCTGGATGGTATGTGGTGCGGGCCATTCCTCCACCGCTGTAATTTTGCCTGGGTCTGTTTTTACCCCCTCGCGACCGATAACGTGACCTAGATAGGCCACCTCTCTTGCAAACAAGGTGCACTTATTCGGGTTCAGCTTCAACCCTGCCTGTCTGAGGCACCCGAACACCTGGTCCAAATTATCTAAAGCCTGGGGGAATGTTTTGGCATGTACTAGGACGTCATCCAGGTATACCAGGCATGATTGCCATGGCATGCCGCCTAGTACATGTTCCATTAATCGCTCAAAGGTGGCGGGGGCGTTACACAAACCAAACGGCATCACAGTGAACTGATACAGCCCCTTACCTGTGGAAAATGCCGTTTTCCCCTTCCCTGCCTGATCCATCTCCACCTGCCAATACCCACTCTTGAGGTCCAAAGTCGTGAACCAATTTGAGCCCGCAACGGCATCGAGGGTATCATCAATTCTTGGCAGGGGATATGAGTCCTTGAGTGTCACGTTGTTTAGCTGGCGATAGTCCACGCAGAAACGCGTGGTCCCATCTTTCTTTTTAACCAGCACAACAGGTGACATCCAAGGACTTCCCGAGGGCTCGATCATGCCTGCGTCGAGCATCTTTTCAACCTGCTCATCAGCTTCCGCCCTCTTGCTCCAAGGGAGCCGTCGGGCGGCCTGACGAATAGGCCGGGCCTCACCGATGTGGATCTGATGTTTCACCAGGCCCGTACGTCCAATATCCTCGGTGGACAAGGAGAAGAGATCCAAATGGGATCCAACCAGTTTGTGTAAGGCCTCCCTCTGGGTACCTCCCAACTCTACGCTACTTCGATTTACCATCTCGCAAATGGGATAGGGGCCAATTCCTACTACTTATTGAAGGCTCCCCCTGGGGCCGGCTCGGCTGGACGTTCTCGCCCCTCACTGACGCGACTTCTCTAACTGGGGTGCAGCCAGATACCTTCGTGCCCCTCACTATAGTGCGTGGTTCTGTACTAATATGAATTACTCGGACGGCCACCACCGGCCCGTCCATTTTTACAAGGGTGCGGCCCACGATTAAACCAGGTATGGATTGCGCTGCCACCGGTTCGACCAGACCGCAGGACTCCTGCCATGTCGGGCGAGCTGACCATCGGGCCGGCACTATTGCCTCGGTCCCCGGAGGGATGTTCACGGCCTCAGGAGCCTCCAGCTCCACCCTCTCGGCCGTGCGCACCCCCTCCAATGGTAGCCCTTCCACACCCACTTGCAGGATCCCTGGCTCAAGTCGATTTTACAACCGCTGGCAGTCAACAAATCCAACCCTATTAAGCATGGGTCGCACACCTCCGCCACCCAAACCTCTATCTCCTTCTTCACCAATCCCAACTTGAGGGTCACAAAACCACGCCCTATGATCGGGGGCCGTTACCCCTGTAGCCAGCTGCAAACTATGGTTTTCCAGACGCTGGATTTTACCCCAGCCGTCCGCACTCGAATTAAGGATCACGGGGCTGATGATCGTGGCGCTGGCTCCCGTGTCCACCACGGCGGCTACCCCCACGCCGGCAATTTTGCACCGAATTGTTAAGCTACCTGTTCCAATTTGGCCACAATGAATGACCTGTCGCGTCAACGAGGGCTCCTCTCCATCCCCTACTGCCGAACACCGCCCTGCATGCCTGGCACGTTCTCGGTTCCCGGGCCCTGGCGGGGGGTGTCTGAGGTCGGCTAGACCGATCTATACTGGGCGGAGTTGAGGGCATCGGCTGGTGGGGAACGTCCCGGCGCGGAGCTCGGCACTCCCACGCACAGTGACCCAGCCGAGCACAATTATAACACATCACCTGGTAAGGTGCTTGCCTCCAGTATTCCAAATTTCCCCCCCTATATGTGCGAATTGGGGTACTTTGTCGTGGACTACTGGGTGCCACCGCTGGAGCCACCTGCCATGGTCCAGGTCCCGCTAGGCGCCGATCCACCAGCCTCCGAACCATGCTCTCCAGGTCAGGGCCCCCGTCGGGGGCGGGCCCCCTAGGGGGGCCGCCCCCCATCATGGGCCATACCTGACGCACCGCCACTGCGTGGCGCTCGCCTCCCCGGGCCAGGGGCCTCGCTGCTTCCCAACGGGCTGCAGCGTCGGCCGCCTGACTCATGGTCTGCGGGCGCCACATGGCGAGCTGTTGTCGGAGCTCCAGATCCGGAAGGGCCTGGATAAAGTGATCCAGTGCCAGGCTTTCCTGGGAACTCGCTGCCATGTCTGCGTGTGCAATCCCTACTGCACGGCGAATGTCGTGGGCAAGCTCCCCGATGGTCTCCTGGGGCTTGCGTTTTCGCTGAGCAACCTGCGCTTTAACAAGCTCGCTTTGCTGTTCAATGCCAAATCTGTTAATTAAGGCCGCGCGGAGAGCTGACAGGGTGAGAGCACCCAGTGGTAAAGCTGTCAGCACCTCCGCCGCCGCACTGCGCAGTGCCCCCACAAGGTGTACTCCACCTTCGTCCGGATTCCAACCATTGCCTCTGCACACGTACTCAAACTGCGCCAGGTACGCCCGCAAATCACTCTTGCCGTCGTATGGTGCGAGTGGGACCTTGTGGGCGCCCGAAGGCCGGACCCCGCACGTCACTCCTTGCGGGATCAACGCGGGACCAAACTGTTCGGGCTCCCACAGTACGCTATTCCCGGGGGGCTCCCGCGCATCCCCCGTCCCTCCAAACATGACCCCTCTTGGTGTCGATGCCTGGGTCGCCCTTATGCAACCCGCTACCCACTCCATACCCGCACACCCTTGCTCACCAACACCCCCCTCACTCCCCATAGTCATACACCTCACCATTGGTCCCTCACGAACACCCGGGTCTACACCACCCCCCAAGCCGACTGAATCTCCCCTCACACCATATACATTTCCGAGTATAACGCCACTCACCTCGGCACCTCGTCGTCGCTCCTCCTCCGCCACCTGCAAACTCTTTATTTGGTTAGCAAGCACATCATCAAGATTTGAGCACAGACCTTGAACATATTCCATCACTTCCTCCTTTATCTCCTTCTTAGTTTCCCTCCGTCTCTTCTTAATTTCATTCACCCCCTCTTCCACTTCCTCTAATTTCTCCTTTACCTCCCTCATTTCCCGGTGCGCCCCCTCGATCTCTTCCTCTAATGCCACCTTGACCGTTTCTATGTGCGTCCTCACCTCCCGTTCTTTCGTCTCCATTGCCTCCGTCACCTCGTCCAACCTCTTTGTCAATCCCTCATGTACCATCTGACATTCCCTCTTTGTCGCTATAAGTTCCTTCTTGATGTCTTTCTGCATTGCCTTTAACCCCCCGATTATCACAGTGTTCTTCTCCACTTGATCCACTAATTCCCTCTGTCCCACCATCAGCTGTTCCACTCCCCTCGTTAGATCTTCTATGCCCCCCTGTAACCTAGCCGAACTAGTTCTCACCTCTTTCTCCATACGCTCCTCACCTCGCTTTACCTCCTCGCATACCCCCGAGACCTCCCCGCCCACACCTCGTCTTATCTCCTCCCCCATTTCTCCCATCTCCTTGGTAGATGCCGCCCTCATCTGTTCCAATTCATTCCTCTGAGCATCCAATTTACCTTCCAACCCGATTTTCACCTCCTCTATCTGGTTCCCCATCTGTTTGATTTCCCGGGCGGATTGCTCCCCTATTTCCCTCAATTTGCCTTCCATCTTGTCTTCTAGCCCTGTTAACCCATTCTTCACCCCTTTAATCCCATTGTCTAACCCCTCAAATTTATTGTCTAACCCCTCAAATTTATTGTCTAACCTCTCAAATTTATTGTCTAAACCCTCAAATATATTGTCTAAACCCTCAAATTTCTTGTCTAAACCCTCAAATTTATTTCCCATATGACTTAACCTGTCTCTCAATTGCTCACTGGTACCCCTCGCTTCGTCCCTCATTCTGCTTTCCATCCCTTCGATTTGGTTTCCCAATTGCTCACTATCAGCCCTCAATCCCACAAGTTGGTTTCCCAGCCCCCTATTGTTTTCCCTCTCCTCATCCGCCTTGGCCATGAAGGCCTGCATTTGTAGCATGAATAGGCCCTAGTCCATTGGCGGCGCTGCTACGGTCATGGGCGCGGCAAAATTTGGTACCGCTGCAACCACGTGCGCGAGGGCGCCATTTTGTGCGCCTGAAACCCCCTCAACCACCTCACCATTTCTCTCCTCCTCCATTTCTTCCCGCTGGTCCTGGGTTACCCCTAACCCCTCTTCTAATTCCCCCACCGGCATCCCGTCGCCTTGACCATCCATGGCACGATTTTTAAATTTAGGATGTTAAAAATAAAATCTTGGGGCACTCGAAATTTTGAGCGCGATATTCGCGCTTCATGTCCGAATCCGACACTCCTGACACCAATTGTTACGGAACCGGAGTACGGCACTCCCCTTAGGGGGGGGGGGTTAATCCCCCCTTCTATTTTCACTGGCCGTCTCCGCTCCTGACGCTACACAGCTACCTCCGGAAAGGCAGGTGCGCAGCCCCGTTCGTACCGCGGACAGATGTTAATTGCCGAGCGGTTTTAGCAACCGCGGCAGGAACTATTAACAAGGACTAGACCCGATTCTTGAGCGTTGGCCAAAATCGTGCCACAGGTTTTCAATGGGGAAAAGACAAAGACGAACGGATGCAAAGAAGAAGAAGAAGAACCAAGGTAGGAAATACAAATATGATTTATTTCTACTATTTACAAGACCAAAGAAACCAAGGAGAAGGAAGGATAATAAAATAAAGACAGAAAGAATGGAAGGAGACACAGTGCAAATATTAGCTTATCTAAACAGGCTTAACTTATTCCCAGGGACAAGACACACAGAACAAACTCACGTACACAAAAGGATGGAATGGCAGGAATGGGTGGAGCGAAGGGTCCAGGCAGGTGGTCCGGGAGGAAGGTCCGGGGCAGATGGTTCAGGCGTTGAGGTCCACGCTCGCGGTTCACGCTCCAGGCTCGAGGCGAAAACCCGGCAAAAACAGCCTCGCGTCTCACCGACCGGCAATAGGGCCTAGAGGGTCTCGGCCTATTGCCGCAATACAGGCACCCCCTCACGTCTCTCTCTTTCCTCAATCGTCTCTTCGTGCCGCCGTGGGGACGTCGCGTGCTCTCCCAGGACTCATCTGAGGTGGGGGCGTCCCGCCGCGGGTTATATCGGCCACACCCTCTAACCTTCGCGAACCTCCCCGATCGTTCTTCCTCCGTCCTCTCAAGCCAAACCCCTCATGCTTGATTGGTTGTAGGGGCTCTCCTGGCTCCACCCTCTGATGACGAGGTGGAGACACGCCTTTCTTTCCCAACTTGACCGCGTGCGTAATGGAGTTTGGGGTGAAGGTGGTGCCAATAACCCCACCCAAAATTACTGGCACTTTGAAGATGCCATGGGGGCTTCGGAGGGATCTATCTTATGTCAATTCGGTGCAATGCAGTGTCAACTAGTGGGAACAGAGCCTTAAACTAATCCACATAATAAGGAGATAACTACTGAACAGGGAGATCTATGATTTGCTCCGTGATTGTATATGGCCTAACTAAGGGACGACCTTTGACCTTTACACACAACACGGAGGGTGATTTTTACACAAGCTTCATTGCACTTACAACGATAATAAAAAAAACACAACACCATTCTCAAATCCACAACAATATATATATATATATATATATATATATATATATATATATATGTATATATATATATATATATATATATATATATATATATATATATATATATATATATTTTGTTGTGGATATGAGAATGTTTTTTTGTTGTTGTTGTTGTTGTTGTGTAAATAGTTGTAAAAATATTGCCCTCCTTACTCCAGTGTTGTATAAAGGTCAAAGGGCGTTCCCGTAGTTAATTCCACAAAGCATACACGAAGGACACCATATATCCATGTTCAGTAGTTATATCCTTATTATGTGTATTAGGCTAAGGATTTGTCTTCCATTAATTTGACACTCCATTGCACTGCATTAAATAAATTAGATCCCTCCGACATGGCATCTTCCAAGTGCCAGGTTTAGCCACTTTGCTGCATTTCATCTGCCGTCCACTTTGCTGCAATTGCCAACTGCATTTTGGGCGGTTTTCTTCATTGCCATTGCTGCCCTTTGGCTGGGGCTAGCGCGAATCGCCCCAAAACCACCATTGGCCACGAGGCAAGGTCGGGGAAGAAGGGCGTGTCTCCACCTCGTCATAGAGGGGAGGAGTGAACCAGCCCTTGTCGACCAACCCAGAAAAAGGGGTTGGCTTTAGAGGGCGGAGAGAGAACGTTTGGGGGAGGTTCGCAAAAGGGTCAAGGGTGGGGCTTATATAACCCGAGGCAGAGGCCCCCAGAGAGAGTCGAGGAGGGAGGAGATCAGAACACCAAAAAGCCTGGAATTTGTTGTTGGACTAAGCAAGAGAGGAAGTTGTTGGACTGGGTTGGACTAAGAAAGAGAGAGAAGAGAATCCGTCACGCCAGACCCCCCACCAGCGCGTCGGCTCCACCAAGCAGCTCCGACCCGTGATCCCGCGCACACGACAGGATCGGTGGCATCGGCGGCTGTCGAGGTCCAGCCCGACGTCCCGTGCAGGATCAAGCTCCAGCCAGCTCCGTGCCTTCCTCCCCCTCCAGCCACCCACCTCCTTCCAGCCAATCCACTCTGCAATTCCCCGTGTGAGTCCGTTTTGTTTGTTCTGTCCTGGGTTAAGTAAGACTGCATAGATAAGCTAGCGATTTTCACTGTGTCTTTCTGGTCCGTCCCTCTTTCTGCTTTATTTTATTATCCTTCCTTCTCCTTGGTTTCTTTGATTGTGTAAATAGTAGGAATAAATTTAGTAGCATTTCAAACCTTTTTGTCTCCTTCTTCTTCTTCTTCTTCACATCCGTGTCGCCTTTGTCTTTTCCCTATTGAATATCTGTGGCGCGATTTTGGCCAACGTTCAGGAATCGGGTTAGTCGGGGTAACTGTTCAGGCACGGTGGCCATCCGCTCGGCAAACAACATCCTAGCCGTGTCCGTAACAATTGGTGTCTGGGAGTGAGATACGAGGCCCGAACCAAATTTAAAAAAAAAAAACATCGAGAAAAAATTTGGTCAAAATTTGGAGCGGCCGAAATTTGTTTTGTTTAAATAAAAAAAACCCGAACTTTGAAATCGTGCCATGGCTAGTCAAGGCGATCGGATGCAGGTGGGTGAGCTATAAGAGGGGTTAGGGGTAACACAGGACCACAGGGAAGAAATGGAGGAGAGCAATGAGGAGGTGGTTGAGGAGGTATCAGGTGTACAACATGGCGCCCTCGCGCACGTGGTTGGGGAGGCGCAAAATGGCGCCTCGTACGAGCGTGCGGTAGCCGAGCCCGCTGTACCAGCGGGCTTTAACATGCAGCCGTTTGAAATGCAGCAGTTCATGGCACGGTTCGGCGAATATATGGCAGAGTCGAAGTGCGACAACGAAAAAAGAAGCAGGGAAATGGAAAAAATGGAAAACATAATGGGGGAGCGACTAGGAAATCAAATCGGGGGGCTAGAAGCTAAATTTGAGGGTAAATTTGAGGGGTTACACAATAATTTAAAGGGGTTAGACATTAATTTAAAGGGGTTAGACAATAATTTAAAAGGGTTGGACAATAAATTTGAAGGGTTAGACAATGGGATAAAAGAGGTGAAGAATGGGTTAATGGGGTTGGAAAATACAATGGACGACAAGTTGCGGGAAATAGGGGCGCAATCCGCCCGGGAAATCAAACAGATGGGGAACCAGATAGAGGAGGTGATAATCGGGTTAGAAGGTAAATTGGATGCTCAGAGGAATGAATTGGGATGGATGAGGGTGGCATCTACTAAAGAGATGGAGGAGATGGGGGAGGAAATACGACGAGGTGTAAGCGAGGAGGTCTCGGGGGTACGCGAGGAGGTAAAGCAAGGTGAGAAGCGTATGGAGAAAGAGGTGAGAAATGGAAGGGCTAGTTTACAAGGGGGCATAGAGGACCTGACGCAGGAGGTGGAACAGCTGACGGTGGGACAGATGGAGTTAGTGGAGCAGGTACAAAGGAACACTGCGGTACTAGGAGGGTTAAAGGCGACACAAAAAGAACTAAAAGACGACTTGACAGCGACGAAGAGGGAATGTCAGATGGTACGTAAGGGACTGACAACGAGGTTGGATGAGGTGACAAAAGTAATGGAGACAAAGGACCAGGAGATGAGGACGCACATAGAAACGGTCAAGGTAGCCTTAGAGGACGAAATTGAGGAGACGCACCGGGAAATAAAAGAGGTGAAGCAAAAGTTAGAGAAGGTGGAAGAGGGGGTGAGTGAAATTAAGAAGAGACGGACGGAAACTAAGAGAGAAATACAGGAGGAGGTTATGGAATATGTACAAGGTCGGTGCTCAAATCGTGATGGTGTGCTCGCTAACCAAATAAAGAGTTTGCAGGTGGCGAAGGAGGTGCGGAGACGAGGTGCCAAGGTGAGTGGCGATATTTTCGGAAATGTATATGATGTGAGGGTAGCTTCAGTCGGCTTGGGGGTTGATTTGGGTCCGGGTGTTCGTGAGAGGCCGTTGGTGAAGTGTGCGACAGGTACGGAGTGCGAAGGAGGAGGTGTGCGAGAATGTCCGACTCTGGGGTGTGTGAGGAAAAAGTGCGCGCCGAGGAGTGAGTGTGCCGTCGAGAGTGAGTTGGTCATAGCGCGTGTGCGAGGGGGCACATGGAAGCGCGGAGTGGGGAGTGTTACAGAGGATGCAACGAGAGAGTGTACACCTGTGGTGAGTGTTACGGAGGGAGTAACGAGAGAGTGTGCACTAGAGGATGCACGAGAAAGGTGTGTAACGGACGGGTGCATGAGGAAAGAGTGCGCTGTCAAGAGTAAGCGAGAATGCACACCTGTGGTGAGTGTTACGGAGGGTGTAACGGGAGAGTGTGCGCAAGAGGATGCACGAGAAAGGTGTGTAACGGATGGGTGCATGAGGAAAGAGTGCGCTGTCAAGAGTAAGGGAGAATGCACACCTGTGGTGAGTGTTACGGAGGGAGTAACGAGAGAGGATGCGCAAGAGGATGCGCGAGAAAGGTGTGTAACGGACGGGGGCATGAGGAAAGAGTGCACTGGCAAGAGTAAGGGTGAATGCGCGACCGAGTGTGGTGGTAAGAGTTGTGAGAGTGACACGGAGCGTGAGTTGGTTGTGGCAGGTGAGAGAGGATGTACACCTGGAATGGAAGGATGCACACCTGGAATGGTAGGGCGTGTGTGGGAATGCACACTGGAATTGGTAGTGAGGCACGTGGTTGGGTGTGCAAGTGAGAGCACACCTGTGGTTGTCACAGGGGAGGTGACAGAGGAGGGGGCGCGAAGAGGTGTGTTGGTGAGGTGTGCGAACGACGAGTGTGTGCAAAGGTGTGCGGTGGTCAGGTGTGTGACAAAGTCTGTAAGCGGGATGAGTGTACCTGGGTGTGCCAGGGAAGGTGCAATGACAAAGAGCATGGAGACGGCTTGATGTATGAGCAAGGAACGGGCTGTGGGGTGTAAGCATGCGTATGGAGCATCGACGCTAACGGGGTTAGCGGTTAGAGCGACGTATAGCCGAATCTGGCCTTCGGTGCGAACCGGGCAGCTTTGCGTGCCGCTGGGATCCGCGGCGGTTTCAAAAGAACAGCCGTGCGAGATCCACGCCGGGCCGCGCTTTGAACGGCCACGTCCGTGCTCCACTAAGCGGAGCGGGTGGCCCTGTAGGAAGGGTCGTCACGACAACCCTTTGTGGTTGAGGCGTTCCGGCAGGTCGAGATCGGGCCATTGGACGGCTCCGTGCCGAGGTGGTGCGTGGGCTCTCGGCCCGGGTAAGCGTCCTTCCCTGCACCGAGTGCCGGACGCATCCAGCCACCGGCACCAAACAACCCGCATTCATTGCTCGGCTTTACGAAGCCGAGCTTTGGAGATGAATTGGCGCACCAAGAGGCACTAGTGAGTAGACTGTGATGATGAGGATAGTGTTTTGGACCCGAAATTAGAAAAACAAAATTTGATGATTGCGAAGGATTGGCAGAGTGATGATTGGCAGAGGATTGGTAGTGATTGGCAAATTTTTGATTGGCTGGAATTTGGTGAGCAAAATTGGTAGTGGAAGATACCCGATGTGGTGGGATGGCAACGCTGCCATCTCTCGCAGCGGGGGCAAAGGAGCAATAGACTTATGGGGTTTGGCAGTGAAAACTAGCCCGGGAGGGTTAGGATATTGTGTGTAGGGACCTAGAAGATTGACCTTAGGTAACGTTAAGGTTAGGTAGTAACAATGATACCTGTAGTGGGGACGCAGGTAGATTAGTTTGGATTATAATGACGAGGGAGCGCAATAGTTTAAAAGGGACGACTGGGAAGCGCAAGTTCCAGAGGGGAGTAGTTAGATGAGATGATGCCGTGTGTGTGAGGATCGAAAGTGTATTGAGCAGGGTATGAGTAAATGATTGTGATTGTGAGTTGTATTGTGATTGCACAGGTGTGCAACTGGACAGGTGTATGGAGCAGTGTATGAGTGAGTGATAGTGATGTGTGTTGTATTGACCTAAATGGTCCAGGAAGGAAGGAGGGTGCAGGTGGCACCAGGTGAGATTGCACAGGTGTGCAACTGCAGGTGTATGGAGAATGGTTGTGTGGAATATATGGAGTGTGGAATATATGGAGTATTGGAATGGATGGTCGTGGAGTGAGTATGGTGGAAACTGTGGAGTGGAGTGGATGGTGCGAAGGTGTGGATGGGGGAAAGGAGGATGGACCCCCATCACGAATACCCGGGGAGGGTAGTGTAAGTGTTAGGTAGAGGGTACAAGTAAATTGTGGTTGGATATTGGCATCTGTGGTGCGTGGTGGAAGAATGGTATTTGGATGGGTGCATTAGTGACGTGGAAATGGCTGGGCGTGTAGCCTGTTAGTGTGTGTAGTTGGTTTGGGCACTCCACCACTGTGAGGATGTCGGCCAGGTGAGGCCGCAGGTGGGCTCTGGGAGCCGGTAGAGTTGTTGTGGATGGGGCCCGAGGATCCGGAGGACGGACCCGGGTAGCCCAGTGCCAGAGGGCACCAAGGGGTGACAGAGCCAGGAGGGGCCTTCCCCAATTAGATAGGTTAGGGTGAGGAGCTAGGTAAGCTCGGGTGGCAACTGCAGTGGTGGAGGTGTGCAGGTGGGTAGGCCTGCTGGGAGAGCTACACGCCCCAGTTCTGAAATTGTGCAAGGGCACAGGGAGTTGCATCGGGGGAGTGAGACCCCAAATTAAGGACGCACCCCAGTTTGGTCAATGGGAATTGGTTTTTAGAACCCATAGTGTAAGTTGGCCAATGGATTGGCAGGGAAAGACCCCGGGTAGTGTAAAGTGTGTTAATGACATTTAGAGGATAGTTAGGATTGAAGTCTCCTCGCACCATCTACATCCACTCACCTGGGATGACGTACCTCCACACCATGCCATGTTTTATTATTTTTATTGTGCAGATGTTTGGAATGTGAGACGCATCATGACGTGGGTGTGACATTGTGCTGGTGGTCCATCTCTTCCGCCTTATGAGGATTGATGATGAATTGGGTGATGGCAAATTTTGGTTAGAGGGATTGTGGTGACGAATTTGGTGGAGGAGAAAAATGGGGGAGACGTGACAGTAGCGACGAATTTGTAAAGGTGTAGATTTTGTAAATATGGGGTAAGGGCAAGGGTAGAGTAGGTGACAAGGGGGGGTGACGTATGGTAGGGACGAGCTTTTCTCACTTCGCTCTCCGTACGCACTTCGCCTTGCATTGCCTTGTTTGATGTGTACCCTTGTGACCTTACCCCTCGCTCATCTGTCTTTTCCCCCCTTTTGTCTCCCACATGAGGACCTGTGCGCCACTGGGCGCCGAGGGGAGCTTGCGGGAGTCCGCCATTGTGCGCCCGGAATTCCCAGAACCAGCTGTCTGCATCGATGCACCACATTATGGACCACATGTCTGTGGCTGAGCACCACTGATGGACCCCATGGGTTGGGGCATGGCCCCTCTGCTGGAACCGGCCATGAAGGCCCGAGATCTTGCTGGCGGACCTTGGTCACAGGGCACCTACGCCCCACAGGTGAACCACACTAGTCGGCCCTGTGGGCCATAAATAAATAAAAATGGACACGTTGGGTGCATTTTATTATTGCAAATAGGCCGCCAGCAAAGAAGATGACAACATCTGGAAGATAGCAAATAGCCAGCAGAGGGAGCCGAAGAGCAAGAGACCACCAGCAGGGTTAGGGGTTGTTTGGTTATTTTTATTGAACAGTGATGACTGTGCACCGATTGGTGCTTGAGGGTGTTTTGGTGCGTTTTGGGTGCTTCATGGTGCATCGATGCAGAGCAGACTGTCTCACCCCCAAAAGAACAATCACAGGTCCTGGGTTACGTTTTGTAAATAAAATAGCGTCACTGTAAATAATGCGCCCCCACCGTAAATGTATAGTTTGAAGACCATTCCGCAATTCGGTTAGCTGTGGGCGTGAATCTGTTAGGCAGGGTGCAATGGAGCAGCGGGACATATTTGTTTATGTTTTAAAACTGTCGCACTCAGGGTCAGGTTAAATGTAGAGGGAACTACACCTACATGCCACACTAAAAGTTAAGGTAAGAGGCCCGGGACGTGCCTAAGAGGAGGAGGGTGCAGTGTTGTGGATATGAGAATGTTTTTTTTTTTTTGTTGTTGTTGTGTAAATAGTTGTAAAATATCGCCCTCCTTACTCCAGTGTTGTATAAAGGTCAAGGGGCATTCCCGTAGTTAATTCCATAAAGCATACACGAAGGACACCATATATCCATGTTCAGTAGTTATATCCTTATTATGTGTATTAGGCTAAGGATTTGTCTTCCATTAATTTGACACTCCATTGCACTGCATTAAATAAAGTAGATCCCTCCGACATGGCATCTTCCAAGTGCCAGGTTTAGCCACTTTGCTGCATTTCATCTGCCGTCCACTTTGCTGCAATTGCCAACTGCATTTTGGGTGGTTTTCTTCATTGCCATTGCTGCCCTTTGGCTGGGGCTAGCGCGAATCGCCCCCAAAACCACCATTGGCCACGAGGCAAGGTCGGGGAAGAAGGGCGTGTCTCCACCTCGTCATAGAGGGGAGGAGTGAACCAGCCCTTGCCGACCAACCCAGAACGAGGGGTTGGCTTTAGAGGGCGGAGAGAGAACGTTTGGGGGAGGTTCGCAAAAGGGTCAAGGGTGGGGCTTATATAACCCGAGGCAGAGGCCCCCAGAGAGAGTCGAGGAGGGAGGAGATCAGAACACCGAAAAGCCTGGAAGTTGTTGTTGGACTAAGCAAGAGAGGAAGTTGTTGGACTGGGTTGGACTAAGAAAGAGAGAGAAGAGAACCCGTCACGCCAGACCCCCCACCAGCGCGTCAGCTCCACCAAGCAGCTCCGACCCGTGATCCCGCGCACACGACAGGATCGGTGGCATGGGCGGCCGTCGAGGTCCAGCCCGACGTCCCGTGCGGGATCAAGCTCCAGCCAGCTCCGTGCCTTCCTCCCCCTCCAGCCACCCACCTCCTTCCAGCCAATCCACTCTGCAATTCCCCGTGTGAGTCCGTTTTGTTTGTTCTGTCCTGGGTTAAGTAAGACTGCATAGATAAGCTAGCGATTTTCACTGTGTCTTTCTGGTCCGTCCCTCTTTCTGCTTTATTTTATTATCCTTCCTTCTCCTTGGTTTCTTTGATTGTGTAAACGTAGGAATAAATTTAGTAGCATTTCAAACCTTTTTGTCTCCTTCTTCTTCTTCTTCCTCTTCACATCCGTGTCGCCTTTGTCTTTTCCCTATTGAATATCTGTGGCGCGATTTTGGCCAACGTTCAGGAATCGGGTTAGTCGGGGTAACTGTTCGGGCGCGGCGGCCATCCGCTCGGCAAACAACATCCTAGCCGTGTCCGTAACAATATATATATATATATATACACATACACACAAACCTATATTATATATGATTCTGAAAGCCTGATGGTGCATTCATAAGCCTGCACTTCAATGGCAGATTCTACAAGTGGAGTTGTATCATCTGCATATCTATTATTCCAACACAGCAATGCCATTAGTCCAGTGTTTGAGTGTTCTTCTCATGATGTTGTATTAAGCATGGATCACAAATACCTAACACTCTTCAAAAAATTTGTACACCGCTCCTTTCCTATTCCATCCCCAGGTGCTGCATGACGTCATCACCAGGCACCGGAAAGGGGCCCGGTGAGGACGCACGCTGAAAGGGAGAACTCAGTTTTCACTCGAGTTGCTTTTATTTCTTGCTTGTTTGTTTGTTACTTTCGAAAATCGAAGAATTTTCAAGTATATTGGTTGGTCGTGTGCGTTATTCTGTCTGTTTTGTCTGTCTGTCTGTTTGTCTGTCTGTCAGTCAGTCGCCTACAGGTCACAATTTTCAACCGATCTTCAGGAAACTTCAACAAATAGTGGAGTTGGCCATAAGCAAGAAGCCAATTGTTTTTGGGTTCAAAAGGTCAATAAGTCAACAGAGGCCAAAGGTCACCAACTTTGCCAAATTTCTAAAATCCTAAATTTTCATCCGATTGACTTGAATTTTGAAGAGGAATTGCATATATGGTCACTGAATTAAACCACCAACTATTTTTGAGGTCAACACAGGCCAAAAGGTCAACATAGGCCAAATTTCCAAAATCCTCGATTTTCATCCGATTGACTTGAAATTTTAAGAGGATTTGCATATATGGTCACTGAATTCAACCATCAAGTATATTTGAGGTTAACATCGGCCAAAAGGTCGACATCGGCCAAATGGTCAACATAGGCCGAATTTCTAAAATCCTTAATTTCCATCCGATTAACTTGAAATTTGAAGTGGATTTGCATATCTTGTCACTGAATTCAACCACCGGGTATTTTGAGGTCAACGTAGGCCAAAAGGTCAACATAGGCCGAATTTCTAAAATCCTTAATTTCCATCCGATTAACTTGAAATTTGAAGTGGATTTGCATATCTTGTCACTGAATTCAACCACCAGGTATTTTGAGGTCAACATAGGCCAAAAGGTCAACATAGGCCAAATTTCTAAAATCCTCAATTTTCATCCAATTGACTTGAAATTTGAAGAGGACTTGCATATCTGGTCACTGAATTCAACCACCAGGTATTTTGAGGTCAACGTAGGCCAAAAGGTCAACATAGGCCAAATTTCTAAAATCCTCAATTTTCATCCAATTGACTTGAAATTTGAAGAGGACTTGCATATCTGGTCACTGAATTCAACCACCAAGTATTTTGAGGTCAACATAGGCCAGATTTCTAAAATCCTCAATTTTTATCCAATTACTTTGAAATTTGAAGATAACTTGCATATCTGGTCACTGAATTTGACCCCCAAGTCTTTTTGAGGTCATCATAGGCCAACAACTTATTTTAGGGATTTTGCAAGTATCGTGCTATGCACGACATATTTCTTTGTTTGTTTGTTTGTTTGTTCGGGTGATATCTCAGTCATCCTTTGAGGTAGGATGCTGAAATTTGGACACAATAGTGTGCACGTGCTTTGGCAAAAACAGCATTTTTTGTTTTTTGATTAATCAATTATTTGATTAATTAATTAATTATTATCGATTAATTAAGTACTTATTTATTTCCTTTCTCATCTAGGAAAAATCTCAGGCACCTTTTGAGCGAGGAAACTGATATTTGGACACGACAGTGACCAGTGTGATGTGGCTATGAAGGGTATTTTTAATTTATTGATTAATCAATTAATCGATTTATTATTTATTGATTAATCAATGAATTTTATTGTTTTTGGATTAATGACTTATTTAATTAATTTTCAAAAGGTTACAGCTTTGGATGAAACACTGGTGGTTGAGGTATGCTATTAACCAATTGTTTAAGAAATTATTTTACGATTACTATTTATTGATTTTAATTACGCAATTAATCAATCAATTATTGTACACCTCTCCCTCCCAATACCGTCTCTATGTGCCGAAGGTGCCCCGGCAATGCCGTGCTGGAGGATATTTATTTATATGGCATGGGGGCGGTGTATTTTGAATGTATCTGTACTTGTTTTAATTTGTTGTCAAAATCTACACCAAGCAGAAGCTTTTCTTGAATGTGAAGTGTAGTCAGACTTGTGCTAGTGAGAGTGGAGTGTCTGCATCCTTGATTGTATTTGCACGTGGCAGATTCTCAATATGCTGTGTGTTTGTTTCCCCCCACAATCTTCCTGCATTTGCTGAATTGATAGCCTCAGGAAGGATGCAGATAAATCTGTTGATATAAGTCCAATGCTAAGACGGAATTGAAAATGGAAAGCAGAACTAAATCACCACTGGACACATTTGGTAGTGCAATAAAATGGACATAAATTATTTGAGTGCCTTCCAGGCAACCTGTCTCCACCTTAAAAGACAATGGATAGTTAGTCTTAACCTCACGCCCCCCCCCCCCCTTCTCTTTCCTGCAACTCTGTTGATTCACCTTGTTTGTTGGATGCTCTGCCTCTTTCATATTCAAATTTGTCATTCAAACAGTTCATAATCAAAGTCACTTCTGCCTTCCTTTTCCACTGTTCAGAATTCAAATTAACTATTGCTTTGCATTTGAAACACGTGAAGAAAGCAGCACACAAATCGTTTACAGACTAAAACATTCACAAAAGTGAAATTTCAAAATAATTGAGTTAATAAATTGCACTTTTCAATGAAAGTGATTCGTTGAAGGGTTAGCGGCCTAAATATAATGATGTCAATAGAATATTTATTTAAATATAAGGGAACCAAAGAATTGTCTTTATTATAAGAGCTCTTACTAGAAGCCTTTTGATTGAATTTTGTGAAGGTGGAGTGGGAATGGTATATTTCTGTGCTTTCACTTCACCAATGAAATTAAAATGACATGTCAGGAGACGACGATGGTTCACGAGCGAGCGGTATTCAATGACAAAGGACGGACTATAACCGAAACAGGCCCGGACTGGGGGGGTCGGGGGCCCACGTGGCAGGTGTCAGCCCCTGACATACGGGCCTCTGTCAGCCCCTGTCAGCCCTGACATATGCAATCAAATCATGCCTATTTACAAAGGGCCCCAATGCGCTGCGTGCGCAGGCCTTTAAGAGCCAGCTGGACGTAATTGTGTGTGGTGCTGGCCTGGAAATGTCAAAACGAAGGTTACTGACCTTGAAATGAGATAGAAAATAATGTATGATCAGTTATGAGGTTAGTTAGCTACACAATACCGAAAATTCGGTTAGATTCCGACAACTTTGAAAATTTGACCTTTGTGACCTTCAAAGGTCAAAGGTCGAAGATTTTGAAATCTGTTGGAAAACTTGTATTTGATGATGTATGTGATAATATAAGATCATGTCCGGCATTTCCCCCTATCAGGAAGCAAACAATGTCATAAAATCATCAAAAATCGACTTTTCTAAATTTCGTGACCTTGTGACCTTGACCTTGGGGCGAAAATGAAAAATCGAGCTCCGTGGGGCTAGACACGTGACATTGGCCTAACCAAATATCAAAACCCCTATCAGATTCCACAAACTCCTCGGAGAAGATGTAGCTTGAACTCGATTACCCCCTAAAAAGACATCTTTTTCGGGCGTGGCTCCGCCCACAATGGGCGTACTACGCCCACTCTAGGCAGGACACAACTAGATCATGATATCAACCTCCCACCCAAGTTTCATCAAGATCGGATGATATCATCGGGTAGTTATGCTGCGGACAGACAGACAGACAGACAGACAGACACACACCCCTGACGATAATAGTGGTCACTCTGTTTGATAACTCGTGAAACAAAAGGAGGAATTGGTGTTAGATGAATTTGTTAGTAGGGTGTAATGCCAACCCATGGTTAAGGAAACATGGAGAATAAAACAGGAATGAATTGTGATTTTTCAATGTCTTGTAATATCAGTCTATTTTGATAAAATGCTTGTTAAATGGAATCACATCTTTTTGAAAGTGACAAATTTCGTTCCACTGATTTGTTAAAGTTAATTTTTGTTAATTAGCCTGTCCCCCGCACATCAGGCGACTGGGTTTCGCAATCACTGCTGTGTGTGTGTGTGTGTGTGTGTGTGTGTGTGTGTGTGTGTGTGTGTGTGTGTGTGTGTGTGTGTGTGTGTGTGTGTGTGTAAGTGTGTGTGTGTGTGTGTGTGTGTGTAAATCTGTGTGTGTGTCGGTGTGTGTGTGTGAGTCTGTGTGTGGCTTTTGTGTGTCTGTCTATCTGTCTGTCTGTCTCCGTCTGTGTCTGTCCGGGCCATAACTTTTTTTTATCATTTGAGATTTTTCTCATCACTTTTTCAACAAAGATCTATGAGAATATGCAGAAGACAAATTAATAATCTTGTCAAATTGTCAAAGGGTAAAAGGTCATTGTCACATAAAATCGTCAATTTTCATCCAGATGACATGAAATTTTAAGAATTTGCATATTGGGTCACTGAATTGGTTGAACAATCAAAATCTAGAAGGCGATAAAAAAGCTTGTTTTTTTATATGAAAAGGTCAAACGTTGTGGTTGCATAAAATTGTTAATTTTCATCCAATTGACTTGATTCGGTCACCAAAGCCGTTTGTTTTTGTGGTCAAAAGGTCAAGGTCGCCTCAAGTCATCAATGTTTTTGTATTTTTTTTAGCTGTTTTCGTCATGTTTTGCATACGGAAGAAAAATAATTCTGAATACAAAGCCGACGTGGACATGCATTGCATTTTCAGATGCTTTCTCGTTGTTGTTGCATTTGGTTGTTATTGGAATACATTTTATTAGATTTTTATGAATCATAAATATTGTGATTATTTTCATTGTTGCTATTGCTAATAACATTATCATCTTTTTTTCATTCAGAATTATTATTGTACGAAAAGTTTTACATCTCTTTACATTAATTTGTTTAATTTCTCAAAAACAATGACATAATTTCTGTTGAACACAATAATTTATAATTGACATTCGAAATGACTGATATCCTGACATTTTGGCTCATTGATTCCATTGTGATGGATGTGTAGTATTTTAGCTTCTGCAAATCCACCAAATCATATTGAGATGTACTGAGATTACTGCAGGGAGGATTGGTCAAAACCATGATGAAAGACAGCTTTGAGCTGACGACTCAGCCAGAGCTTTATCCAACAGTGTTTTGTTGTGTAGAAGTATAATATACAGTGCATTCAGAAAGTATTCAGACCCTTTCACCTTTTTCACATTTTGTTATGTTGCAGCCTTATGCTGAAATCGTTTAAATTCTATTTTTCCCTCATCAATCCACACTCAATACCCCAAAGTGACGAAGAGTAAACAGGATTTTAGAAAGTTTTGCAAATTTATTAAAAAGAAAAAACTGAAATATCACTGACATAAGTATTCAGACCCTTAACTCAGTACTTAGTTGAAGCACCTTTGGCAGCGATTACAGCCTCGAGTCTTCTTGGGTATGACGTGACAAGCTTTGCACACCTGGATTTAGGGATTTTCTGCCATTCTTCTCTGCAGATCCTCTCAAGCTCTGTCAGGTTGGATGGGGACCGTCGGTAGACAGCCATTTTCAGGTTTCTCCACAGATGTTCGATTGGGTTCAAGTCAGGGCTCTGGCACGGCCATTCAAGGACCTTCACAGAGTTGTCCCGAAGCCACTCCTGCGTTGTCTTGGCTGTGTGCTTTAGGTCATTGTCCTGTTGGAAGGTGAACCTTCGGCCCAATCTGAGGTCCTGAGCACTCTGTTTCAGGTTTTCGTTCAGGATATTTCTGTACTTTGCTCGGTTCATTGATCCCTGAACGGAGCAAAGTCCGACCAGTCCCCCAGTCCCTGCTGCTGAAAAACACCCCCACAGCATGACGCTGCCACCACCATGCTTCACCGTTGGGATGGTATTGGGCAGGTGATGAGCGGTGCCCGGTTTCCTCCAGACATGACGCGTAGAATTGAGGCCAAACAGTTCAATCTTGGTTTCATCAGACCACAGAATCTTGTTTCTCACAGTCTGAGAGTCCTTTCGGTGCTTTTTTGCAAACTCCAAGCGGGCTTTCATGTGTCTTTCACTGAGGAGAGGCTTCCGTCTGACCACTCTGCCATAAAGCCCAGATCGGTGGAGTGTTGCAGTGATGGTTGTCCTTCTGGAAGTTTCTCCCATCTCCACACAGGATCTCTGGAGCTCAGCCAGAGTGACCATCGGGTTCTTGGTCACCTCTCTTACCAAGGCCCTTCTCCGCCGATTGCTCAGTTTGGCCGGGCGGCCAGCTCTCGGAAGAGTCCTGGTTGTTCCAAACTTCTTCCATTTAAGAATTATGGAGGCCACTGTGCTCTTGGGAACCTTCAATGCAGCAGAGATTTTTTATTGTAGGCTTCCCCAGATCTGCGCCTCGACACAATCCTGTCTCTGAGCTCTGCAGGCAGTTCCTTCGACCTCATGGCTTGGTTTTTGCTCTGATATGCATTGTCAGCTGTGAGACCTTATATAGACAGGTGTGTGCCTTTCCAAATCATGTCCAATCAATTGAATTTACCACAGGTGGACTCCAATCAAGGTGAATAAACATCTCAAAGATGATCAAGAGAAATGGGAAGCACCTGAGCTACATTTCAAGTGTCATAGCAAAGGGTATGAATACTTATGTCAATGTGATATTTCAGTTTTTTCTTTTTAATAAATTTGCAAAACTTTCTAAAATCATGTTTTCTCTTTGTCATTATGGGGTATTGAGTGTAGATTGATGAGGGTAAAAAATGAATTTAAACGATTTCAGCATAAGGCTGCAACATAACAAAATGTGAAAAAAGTGAATGGGTCTGAATACTTTCTGAATGCACTGTACCTGATGAGGTCAACATTGATGAAGAGATTCCAATTTATTTCTCAAGAACCGCCATGAATATTGCCACTCCCTTCTATTGAGCACTCTTCCAGGGTAGCCATATCAATGAACTTTGATCCAGTTCCGGGTTGCTCCATGTTTAGGTCGAATCTGAACTGCTCCTTCCACCTCAATCAAAGTTAGGTTTTCTGAACCAGATTGGTTGTGTTTTTACCCCGCACTTGCAAAACTTGGGGTAAACAATAATTGATTCATGCCTATGTCTCTGTCTGTCTTATCAGTTTATGATCATCAGTTTATGATCAAGGAACAACCTATTTGAATTTAATCTTATATTTTGAACATGAATCGTAGCATGATTCGGATATAAGTTTGCTGTTTTACAGTATACTTTGTCTTGGAATGTTGCAAATGTGCAGAGAGGAGTGAGATCATATTTTTACTCTGGCTGCCTATCTGGTAGTCAAACAAAATAAATAAATCATTCCATACCGGAAACTTACTGTTTTTAAGGATTTTATGAAGAACACAAACAACAGGCACAAATAACTAATATAACGTGTTGTCTACTGTGGTCTGATAACCCCTATGTCAAACGGCAGTAAAAGCCAGAATTAATTTACTGATGCGACCTTTACAATATTTATTTTATTACCTCCGCCACCAAAGGTGGTTATGTTTTTACCCCTGTCTGTTTGTCCGTTTGTTTGTTTGTTTGTTTTCATTTTGCAGGTATCGTGCTCTGCATGACGTCTCCTTGTTTGTTTTATTTGTTTTCCAGGTACGGCTTCCGAATGACAGACACCAGTGAGTACACGATAGAAGAGAGACTGATTACTTGTGTTTGGTTCCATGACCGCGTGTGAGAAGGAGCAAGTTTTGAAGACATAAGGACAAGATTTTCACAGAGGTTCGATAAGCCAGCTCCGAAGCGCGACACGATGCGGGCATGGGAGAAGAAGGCTTTTTCAACAGGGAGTGTCCTTGATTTGACTGGATTTAGAGCAAGGCCTTTCTGCAACGATTTCCCACCATTACATCAAGATGAAGTGTATTTTTTTCAGATTAATGTGCTATTTACCTCAGCAATCGATCCAGGAATGTTTATTTTTGGTGCAAAGAAAATCCTCGTTTTCATGACGAAATTGCACAGTATCCTCCTCATGTCATAATGTGAGCAGCAATTACAGAATATCACTTCATAGGGCCATATTTTTTCGATACAAGTGTCAATCACACTGCTTATTTGAACATGCTTCAGACATGGTTTGTTCCACAACTGTGTGAGAGAGGTCTTGAGGCAACAGCTATCCTGCAACAAGATGGTGCACCAGCACATTATGCTCTCACAGATAGAGAATATCTCGACGGCAAATTCAGTGGACGATGGATTGGACATGGATCTGAGATAGTGTGGCCTCCTCGAAGTCTGGACTTAACACCATGTGTCAACTCGCTTTGGGCCATTGTGAAAGAGGAAATTTCTCATTTCCACCTAACAACTGTTGAAGACCTCAAAACAGCTGTCAGTGGCTGCTTTTATGACCTCCAACCGTCAAATTGGAAGAAGATGTCCAGAGGAATATGGAGAAAAAAAATCAAATTTGTGTGGAGAATGAAGGGGAGCATACAGATAAATTCTAACTCAATTCTAACTGTGTGTATAGAACCCAAATAACTCAAGTGGACTTTGTGGCCACTCTGTAGAACCCAAATGACCTGTTGTAATACTTCCAAGCACCTCCAGTTTTGCAGTACTTGGACATGTTATATAATAGGGTGGTGTATAAGGGTGGTGTATAACAGACTAACACTGCTTCAATATTAATAAACTTCTGGATTTTTCAAATGATCTTAAAAATCAATATTTTATTAAAATTGAAGTGTATACTTGAACACTGCTCGGGCTATCATATATAACTCTCGAGTTCTGTTGCATTTTTGTCCTGAGCTGTGTTGCTGTTTTGTGTTTTTGTCCAATTTTCTATGTTAAATCATACCTTTTCATGCTGTACTGTCAAATTAATTTTCAGGTAGATCAGACCTACTCCTGGGATAGCCAGCAAGCAATTTCTGTCTCACTTTTGAGGTTTTCTTTTTCTTTTTTTCCCTTTCTCCTAAAGTTTTGTCCTTTCAGCCTCTTAAATGTAATCCTATTCCCCGTCCTCACTTCAAAAAACATAAAAACAACCAAAAAAACAATTGTTTTTCACTTCATAACACAATCTTGATTGGCCTTCCACCTGTACTAGGTCTCCAAGACAGCTGTTCTCCACCATCTCAGATCATCCCCCATCCAAAACCATGATCCGCTGTTAATCACTCTACTCTGGACATGCTGCTTCTGCTTTCTCAACAATGGATGGAGGTCCTCAATGCCAAACAGGAACTTAGAGCTGTCTCCCTTGACATATCACGTGCCTTCGATACGGTCTGGCACCCCGCTCTGCTCAACAAACTCTCCTCCTTTGGTATCCATCGAAATCTCCACGCATGGCTGGCGGACTTCCTCTCTAGTCGTAGTCAACGTGTGGCCCTGAATGGGTTTCTCTCATCTCCTCTTCCTGTTCAGGCTGGAGTTCCCCAAGGCAGTGTTCTGGGCCCTGTGCTTTTTCTGGTCTTCATCAATGATCTCTCTGACTCTCTTGAAAATCCTCTCTATCTCTTTGCTGATGACTCTACTCTCTGTCGCTCCATTCCTCATCCCTCATATCGGCAGTCTGCAGCCTCCTCACTCTCTGCAGACCTGGACAAAATCACAGACTGGGCAAACATGTGGAACATGTCTTTCAATCCTGACAAATCTCACACTCTTACAATGTCTCTCCAAAAAGACCAAATGGACAACCCTCCCATCCACTTTCTGAATAACCCTCTCCAAGAAGTTCTGTCACTCAAGCTTTTGGGTCTCACTATCTGCCATGATCTTTCCTGGGAAAACCACATTTCAAATCTGGCCTTAAAAGCCAGTCGCCGACTGGGCATCCTCCATCGTGCGAAGTCCTTCCTTGGCACACCTGAGCTCCTCACCACATAAAAGGCTTTCATCCGCAGCTCAATAGGAATACTGCTCTCCCCTCTGGGCTGGTGCTCCTGCCTCACACCAAGCTCGTCTTCACGCTGTTGAAACCAAAGCATTCAGAATCATTGGAATCTCCCGCGATGAAGCTAACTCCAAGGGCCTTTCACTCACCCACCGCAGGCAGGTTGGTGGTCTTTCCGTCTTCTACCGACTCCTCTCTGGCCTTGCCCCCCCCCCCCAGCTCTCTCTGGGCTCTGTCCCCCAAATATTCCTACAGGTCGCATAAGATCTGCCTGCAACCCTCTTATGGTTAAACTGCCAAAATCAAGACTCTCTGCTCACCTTCACTCCTTCATTCCTCTTTTCTCCTGCCTCTGGAACAAACTCCCTCACTCTCTTCAATCCCACTCCACCCTCCAGGTCTTTAAAACAGCTGTCCACCACCATCTCTTATCTTCCCCCATCCAAAACCTTGATCTTTTCTACCCCCGCTAATTTCACCCCAAATCCACTTTTTTGAAATACCAACTTCTGTCCTGGAAGTCCTTGGTGTTCTTGTGTTTTATACTTCTCCCCCCCCCCCCCCGACTTCCCACGCCTCCTCCCCCTAAGCCCTCTCCCTCCCACTCATCTCCCTGCTCTCAAATGTGTTTGAAATGTTGTGTGTTTGTTGTGCCCCCTTCTCTCCCTATCTTGTCTTCCGCTAACTCTTCTTATATATTTTGTTTGTCTGGTTGATTTGTTTGTGAAATATATGTTAGCTCTTTCACGAGCCTCGATTCAGTATACAACCCCCCCCCCCCCCCCAAATCTGAACCGATCTCTTTCCGAATTTCCTTTTTTTTTCCTTCCTGACGGTTGGATTCTATATCCATCTTCTTCACTCCATGAATCCTCCCATACTCCTCATTCATTCCTCCTCACACCCATTATTTGTCTAAGTGCCCCTCTTTTTTGTCCTTCAACCCTGCCTTTGGTGTTTTCCCTTTATTTATAAGGTTACTTCTGTTCTGTTGCTTCCTGATCCGTTCAGTGTTCCTACTTTTCCACTAGCCTAGACTTTTTACACAATTTTTATTTTTAAAAACCAAATCAAACAAGTACAGATACATTCAAAGTACACTGCCCCAAGCCAAATAATTAAATATCCTACAGCTCATAGAGAGTGCATTGGGAGGGAGAGGTGTACAATAATTGATTGATTAATTGCATAATTAAAATCAATAAAAGATTATCATAAAATATTTTCTTAATCAATAGGCTAATAGCAAAACTAAACCACTCGTGCTTCATCCGAAGATGTATCTTTTAGAAATTTAATTAAATAAGTCATAAATAAAAAATTAAATAATTAATTGATTAATCAATAAATAATTAATCAATGAAATGATTAATCAATAAATCAAAAATATCCTTGATGGCCACATCACCTGGTCACTGTCATGTCCAAATATTAGCTTCCTAGCTCAAAAGGTGCCTGAGATATTGCCCAGATGAGAAAGAAAATAAATAAATGATTAATAATGAAAATAAATAAATAGTAATCATAAAAAATTAAATAGTTAATGAAATGTCTGATAGAATACATAAACCACCACCATTTCATCAGAATCTGTAACTTAAAAAAAAAAAAATTAGTCATTAATCGAATAATTAAATAATTAATCGATTAATTAATTAATTGGTTAATCAATAAATCAAAAATAGCCTTTGCAGCCAAATCACCTGGTCATTGGCATGTCCAAATATCAGCTTCCTAGCTCAAAAGGTACCAGAGATAATGCCCAGAAGAGAAAGGAAATATATAAGTACTTAATTAATCGCTAATAATTAAATAACTCATCAATTAATTGATTAATCAAAAATCAAAAAATGCGGTTTTTGACAAAGTACTTGCTCACTATTGTGCCGAAATTTTAGCTTCCTTGCTCAAAGGATGGCTGAGATATCGCCCGGAAAAACAAGAAAACAAACAAACAAACAAGAAAACAAACAACTAGAGTGAAAACTGAGTACTCCCTTTCAGCGTGCGTCACTGCCGAGCCCCCTTCGGTGCCCAGCAATGACGATTTGCAATGCCTGGAGATGGCATAGGAAAGGAGCGGTGTACAACAAGAAAACAACCAGAGTGAAAACTGAGTACTCCCTTTCAGCGTGCGTCACTGCCGAGCCCCCTTCAGTGCCCAGCAATGACGATTTGCAATGCCTGGAGATGGCATAGGAAAGGAGCAGTGTACAACAAGAGAGCAAGAAAACAAACAACCAGAGTGAAAACTGAGTGCTCCCTTTCAGCGTGCGTCACTGCCGAGCCCCCTTCGGTGCCCGGCAATGATGTTATGCAGCGCCTGGAGATGGCATAGGAAAGGAGCGGTGTACAAGAAAGAAAGAAAGAAAACAACCAGAGTGAAAACTGAGTACTCCCTTTCAGCGTGCGTCACTGCCGAGCCCCCTTCGGTGCCCGGCAATGACGATTTGCAATGCCTGGAGATGGCATAGGAAAGGAGCGGTGTACAAAAATATATGAAAATAGTTATTTGATTAAATGCAACTGATAATGTTGAAGATCAATGCAACCCGTTTCAGAGTAGGTGCTGCACATGCATTTGTAGTTGAGAAAATGAATGTTTTGTGTAAATAATATCACATTGATCACAGAAGCGGTTTGTTTAAGCATCACCCAACAAAAGCTCTCACGTTTATTCAATAAAACCAATAAGAATAAAATGTTTTTCAGCGAAACTTACCATTACACACAGTAAGTGATGTCACATGACCTGCCGCAAGACTTATATCTATTATTTTCCTTTATTATGCGCACTTTGCTTTGTAGTTTGTGTTGAAAATAATTACTGTAAGCCTGGGCTGTAAAGAGCAGCACCATGGGAAAAGGCCTTGGAGAACCCAAGGCTCAGACATTTCACTCGAAATCCTTTGATCTGTGTTAGAGCGCAGGACGGATCTTTTCCCCAGGCTTCAAAGCACCAATTACTTTGTTAAAACGGTTCTTGGATGGCTGCAACCATGTATTGAACTAGGTCCCTGCTGGAAATGGCAATTCGTAGTCCGTGTTGCGGTCGTTCAGGGCACACAATTGTTTAGTGGAACACACTGAGGATTTGGAATGTTTTTGCTTGAATACTTGGAAGAAAATTTATTTGGGTTTTTCTCTTCCTTGAGGTTCTTGAGGCAAGATCAATGTTAATTATACTCATCTCCCAAAACTGTAACAGTGCAATGAACGAATGTAACGACATTATTATAGTTGCTGTATTTGGAAAACTATACGAGTTAAATAAAACTCGATTTCAAGGTGAAAACTTGACATTTACTGGTCCTATCATTTAGCATGTATTATGACATTATGATGTCATGTTAATTCTCCTTTTTTTTTTTTTTCCAAACGTTTAGTAATAACGATGTAGCTTGTTTTGAAGGTATTACTTTAGCAAGCCTTAGGAATTTGACAGATGTATTCTTCCAAGACGTGTGTTTCGACATTTTTCAGTTAAAGTAAGGACAACACATCTCTAACATTTAAGGACAATGGCAGAACCGGTATCCCTCAATGCCAACTGACCGGTGTTTTGGTGCAAATAAAGTACCTCGAGGTTCAAGTTCAACGTTTGAAGGTGACCGTTAACAATGTTAGGACCACCGATGGTTTGGAAAGCAATTGAAAATTTGCACTGTGTGCCAACACAGAGAGGCCTATTCTTTGCAAAAGCCACAGTGGGATCCCGCCAAAATGAAAATGCTGCTAAACAGGACAAAAAGCTTAACGTTCCATCGGAGAGATGGCACGCCCATTATGCAATGCCCTACCTGCAGAGCATCAAGGTGACAATTTATATTTAGGACAGGGATCGAACCCTTTTCCAAGACAATTCGTAGTTATAAAGTCTAGGACTATTTATTTAACGCCCCCTGCTAATATTTTTGTTGGAGGATTGTAATTGATTCCCATCTGTGATTTGGTGGATTAAGCGCTCCTTACAGTTGAGTGTGATGAGTGCTATTTTGTTGTTGTTTTTTGTGTTCTTATCATGATTTAGTGCAAGCTGTGGTGTATTTCATTACTATTGCTTAAGGTTGTGCAAGATTTGGCAGGATTCGTAGGTAGCTCAGATATGGATGAGTGATTGCTTGTGTTGTGTTTGCATTGTCTGTCTCGTGAGAGGTTGAATGTACCAGCGTGACTCGGCGTGCTCCACGTGCCTCACCACACGTCGTTTCAGAGGGATAGATATCTTTGACCATTTCGGTGTCTTTTGGGTCTTCATGGTGTTTTGGGTCTTCAGGGTCTTTTGGATCCTCTGGGCCTTTAAAGGTATTTTGGGTCTTTGAGGTGTTTTGAGTCTTCAGGGTCTTTTGGGTATTTGGTTTCTTCAGAGGCTTTTGGGTCTTAAGGGTCTTAAGGGTCTTTTGGTTCTTCTTTGTCTTTAAGGGTCGTTTTGGGTCTTCGGGGCGTTTTGGGTCTTCGGAGTGTTTTGGGTCTTCGGGGCGTTTTGGGTATTCGGGGCGTTTTGGGTCTTCGGGGTGTTTTGGGTCTTTGGGGACTTTTGGGTTTTTGGGTATTCAGGATCTTTTTGAGCCTCAGGGCCTTGAAGAGTATTTTGGGTCTTTGGGGTCTTTATATATACATATATATATATATATATATATATATATATATATATATATACTAGCAGAAGTACCCGGCATTGCCGGGCGGGGGAGGGGAGGGGAAGGGGGAAGGGGAGGGGAGGGGAACGGGGGGGGGGGGCGAGCCCCTTGGCAAAGCGAGCGATTTCTTTTTTCATAGCATCATAGCGTCATAGCGTTCATAGCGTTTCATAGCGTCATAGCGATTATTTTTTTTCATAGCGTCATAGCGTCATAGCGTCATAGCGTTCATAGCGTCATAGCGTTCATAGCGTCATAGCGTTCATAGCGTCATAGCGGTCATAGCGTTTCATAGCGTCATAGCGATTTTTTTTTTCATAGCGTCATAGCGTCATAGCGTCATAGCGTTCATAGCGTTCATAGCGTCATAGCGTTCATAGCATCATATCGTTCATAGCGTTTCATAGCGTCATAGCAATTTTTTTTTCATAGCATCATAGCGTTCATAGCGTCATAGCGTTCATAGCGTCATATCGTTCATAGCGTCATAGCGTTCATAGTGTCATATCGTTCATAGCGTCATAGCGTTCATAGCGTCATAGCGTCATAGCTTCATCACGTGCGAGCTCTGAGCGTCATAGCGATTTTTTTTTTCATAGCGTCATAGCGTTAATAGCGTCATAGCGTTCATAGCGTCATATCGTTCATAGCGTTATAGCGTTCATAGCGTCATAGCGTCATCACGTGATCGCTCTGAGCGAATCAGCGCCCACCTGCTCTGATTCCGTTGATTCCGTGCGCTGAAATGCGCTGAGGTAAATATGAATTTAAAATATGGATCGTCAAATATTTTGAGTTTGGCCATGTTCGTCCCAGGCTCAATGGCCATGTCTATGCCAAATATCAAGCACGTAAGCCTCTCCGTTTAGGAGTCTATCGGTAACATTACACACACACACACACACACACGCACACACACACACACACACACAAACTGTGTTTTATATATATAGATAGTCACGTGAAAAAGTAAGTACACCCCATGTAAAGTTTTGACTTTTTCAACATATTTCAACATACAGCTATTTGATCTTCATTTCAACAATATTGACAGATAAAGGTGATATAATGTAACAAATATCATGAGACATTTACATTTTGTTGTCCATTGTATAATTTAAATAAACATAAATGCAAATTTCGCATGTGGAAAAAGTAAGTACACCCCTAAATTTATCACTACTTCAAATACCTAAAATTAAAATCAGGTGCACCTGCTCAGGTGCAAATGATTAGAACATCGTTAGATAGGATCTTGGAGGAACCTGTCATATTTAAACCTCAGACATTTAGTTTGGTTTGCTCTTTGTTGTGGAAGTGTGCGGCGTCGCCATGCCTAGATCAAAAGAGGTCTCTGAGGCCTTCAGAAAGAAGGTTATAGATGCCTACGAGTCTGGGAAGGGACGTAAAAAGATCTCCAAACAATTTGAAATCAATCATTCGACTGTCCGGAAGATCATCGACAAGTGGAGAAGATTCCAAACAACTGCCAACTTGTTCAGGCCAGGCCGCCCCAGCAAGTTCAGCCTGAGAGCAGACCGCAAGATGCTGAAAGGAGTCTCTAAGAACCCCAGAATGTCATCACGGGACCTACAGGTAGCTCTTGCCAATGTTGATGTCAAAGTGCATGAGTCCACCATTAGAAAGAGGCTGCACAAATTTGATCTACATGGGAGGTGTGCCAGGAGGAAAACTTTGCTGTCCAGAAAGAACATCAGGGCAAGACTAAAGTTTGCCAATCAACACCTTGGCAAAGACCAGCACCTCTGGAACAAGGTGCCCTGGACAGATGAGTCAAAGGTAGAGCTATTTGGCCACAGTACCAGAAGACATGTTTGGCGAAAACCAAAGACAGCATTTGACCACAAGAACCTGATACCATCTGTAAAGCATGGTGGTGGAAATATTATGGTTTGGGGCAGCTTTGCTGCATCAGGGCCTGGGCAGCTCACCGTCATAGAAACCACTATGAATTCTTCATTGTACCAGAGGGTGCTTGAGGATAATGTGAGACCATCTGTCAGAAAGTTGAAGCTCAACCGAAGGTGGACCTTGCAACATGACAATGACCCTAAACATACCAGTAAATCCACCAAGGAATGGCTGAAAAGAAAGAAATGGAGGGTTCTGGAATGGCCAAGTCAAAGCCTGGATCTAAATCCCATCGAGATGTTGTGGGGGAAAACGAGCTGTGCATGCAAGAAACCCCTCAAACATCGCACAGCTGAAAGAATTCTGCATGGAGGAGTGGGCAAAAATTTCTCCCAGTCGATGGCAGAGACTGGTAGACAGTTATAAGAAATGCCTACTTGAGGTTGTTTCTGCCAAAGGGGGCAATAACACCTATTAGAGCCAAGGGTGTACTTACTTTTTCCACATGCGAAATTTGCATTTATGTTTATTTAAATTATACAATAGACTACAAAATGTAAATGTTTCATGATATTTGTTATATTATATCACCTTTATCTATCAATATTGTTGAAATGAAGATCAAATAGCTGTATGTTGAAATATGTTGAAAAAGTCAAAACTTTACATGGGGTGTACTTACTTTTTCACATGTCTGTTTACACATTATTGTGTGTATCCAAATCCAAAACGTTGATCTTCTCTACCCCCGTTAATCCACCCCAAACCCACATCTTCAAATTGCAGGTTTTCTTTTCTGAAAGTGCCTATAGTGTCCATCTTCTTCATCCCGTGTACCCCAACCCTGCCCTCTCCCTTCCCCAGTCTCCTCCCCTGTCCAATACTGTTGTTGTGCCTCCCTCTCTCTCCCCCTCTTATCCCTTGCTCTCTTTGTATATGTTCTGTATGTTCTGTTGTATGAGCCTCGATAATGTACACAAAAAAAATCACCTTTATGTGCTGTAGTTAAGGGTGTTTCATCATAATACACACTGGTATTTCAGTCATCTTGGGCAGGACTGTGTTGCCCGCTTGCACTTGCTTGTGTGTTAAATATGTCATGGTGACTTTTAAAAAAACACTCTTATATGCCAACACACCGCACACTGGCCAGATTCCAACTTCCTGCCACCTGGGAGGAAGTGAGTTATCCAATGGCAGCATTACTTATCCAATTATCCATGGTAATTCGGGTTTACTTGTTCTTCCAAAATATTGCAAGCGATTTTGAGTGCAGTTTGTGTCACTTAAATTGCCCTTCCAGATTGACAGCAATTGATCGGGTCGATGGAGTAGCAACAATAGCAATCTGTAAGTAGCAGTAGCTGTGTCTGTGTGAGCATAATCAATGGATTCTCCATGAAAGGTGGAATGAGCTTGTACTCCATGTGGCAGTAATTATATCCCTGCATTTATTTGTATAAATAATAATCAATTGAAAGTTTTTTTTTAAACTAAACAAGTATTTATTCTACTTTGCACAGTCTGCCAAATGCAATTTGTGCTCTAGTTGGATGGAATGCAATCATAAATTGATGCTTGGCAGGTCCAGGTTTTGAAAAGGCAATTATTTTGTTCCCATCTGGATGTTTGCAGTTTGTTTGTTGTTGTTTATGGATGCTCGTTTGTGTGACAGTATGTGTCAACCTGATGAAAAGCTGCAAAACATTTCGAATTGTTTTCTTCTTCCAAATTTTTTGATTGAATAAAAAAATTATTTCAAAATATAGAACACATCTCCAGTGCATTCAGCAGTTTGGTTTCAAAGGTATTTAGTTGTCAGTCAGTAAAAATGTACCGTACACTTGGGGGAGCATCAGTGCTGCGAAAGCACCTGCCGGGCAAGGGTTATAGATCTTCAATGTCCAGCAATGAGCAGTACTGGCAGATGGTTCATCAGACTAAATACGCACCCCAAGGATGGTGCATGCATTAATGCATTGCCCTGCTTTCCAAACAACAGGGTGACAGCATTGTCGTTTGAACAGCCCCTTGTCAACCGCTTTAATTGCAGCTGCATGAGACTGAACATGGCAGAGATCCCCCAGCTAATTGCAGCTGCATGAGACTGAACATGGCAGAGATCCCCCAGCTAATTGCAGCTGCATGAGACTGAACATGGCAGAGATCCCCCAGCAAATTGCAGCTGCATGAGACTGAACATGGCAGAGATCCCCCAGCTAATTGCAGCTGCATGAGACTGAACATGGCAGAGATCCCCCAGCTAATTGCAGCTGCATGAGACTGAACATGGCGGAGATCCCCCAGCTAATTGCAGCTGCATGAGACTGAACATGGCAGAGATCCCCCAGCTAATTGCAGCTGCATGAGACTGAACATGGCGGAGATCCCACAGCTAACGTCCAACGTCAGGGACGTCCAAGGTCCGCCTCAAACATTCCAGCAGCTGCATGAGACTGAACATGGTGGAGATCCCCCAGCTGGTTGACAGTGTTCTTAGCAATTTAGGACAAAGCGCATCTGCGCGGAAGTACCGCCTTGTTCTCCGAATGAGGTCGAAACCAAGTTCAATTACTCTGCTTAAATCCACAAGAGATACTTAAGATGAATCGTCAGGTCAGCATGGTGGAAAAATGGCAGGAAGAGCTCTAATAATATAAATAGATATTTCATGGGCAAGGGACAAAACAAAAATGTAATTCTGGAAAGAGACACAATATATATAAGCACAAGATAATACAATAATTAATGAAATCCCAGCTAAGGGCACACACACACCACATTCTGTCATTCACACTGAACCGAATGGGTGAGGGAAACAGCAGGTATTTAGAGAAAACCCCTAAGGTGAATAGCAGGTGAGTAAGCCCTGGGAGGGAGCAGGAGAGTAAGCCCTGGGAGGGAGCAGCAGGATCAGGCAGGCAGCTCACAAGGGCCAAACATCCCAGCAACAAGAGCAGCAGACAACTCAGTAGAGAGATCGAGATAGAGCAGAGTACAGTAACGTGCCATTTCTGCAGTCACCCCACTGTGCCGACTGATCACACTCAGCCACTCACAGTGCTCCCAGAAACAGCCATGGCACTGACACACTCCCCTCCACCTCACCCCCGCTCCTCACTTCCTCCCCCGAGGCTAACCAATCACCAGCTGTAGGGGTGGGGTGGGCGGGAGGTTATATGCCCACAGGGGTACCTCAATTACGATCCAGATGTTCTCTCTGCCCTAGGCAAAGGACACCAATTACTGACTGACATCCAACTAATCACAGCTCAGGGACGTCCAAGGTCCACCTCAAACTTGTTGATGGAGAGCTGAGGGGCTGTCCATCTTTGTTGGTGTGAGGAACAAATGATGTATCGCCCCTCCCAGCACACCCAGCCTCACCTAGTTCGACATGGGGGACACATGGCAGGACATCCTTAACATCTGCTCCTATATAAAGGTTACAATGACGTTGTCCAAGGGCACACAAAGAAGCCGGATGACTTATCCCTCTTACAGTTGTCCTTAATACAAGCAAGAAAATGTCTATAAACTACGTGAACACACACAGGGATCTCTGCCTTCATTCCGCTAACTGACCCCACCACACCCGCTTTCCTCACACGCCCCAGGAATGCAACACCATATAATGGGTCAAGATTCAAACCCAGGCAAGACAACTCAAATGTGAGTTAACATACATTTAAGCTAAACTCGGTCGGTCAAATTAAGAATGTTTGGAATTGGTATGCTATGCTGTGAGAATCTGATGGAACAGGATCCAGCTGCAATGGGTGTGCAAAAAAAAAAGGTTTCCAGTCTGACAAAAAATGATCTTTAGTTTCAATGTCAAAATCACTGTAAACTTTTGAATTAAGATAAAGAAAATTTTTAAAAGAGTATTGTTGAGTTTTTCCCCATTGGAAATTGACTACACCAGTAGCCTGGTTTTGGCTTTGCGGTTAAGGTGCCGGCTTGGGATCCTAGGATCCTGGGTTCGAATCCCGGTCGTTGGCTTAGCGGTTAGGGTGCCGGCTTGGGATCCTAGGATCCTGGGTTCGAATCCCGGTCGTTGGCTTAGCGGTTAGGGTGCCGGCTTGGGATCCTAGGATCCTGGGTTCGAATCCCGGTCATTGGCTTAGCGGTTAAGGTGCCGGTTTGGGATCCTAGAATCCTGAGTTCGAATCCCGGTCGATCGTTGAATGGATGCCAAGGGGGGTTGACTCAGCCTGTCATCCTTCCGAGGTCGGCAAATTGAGTACCAGCTTGCTGGGATGAATGATCACGGTGTGTACCCCGATTTAGAATAGGTACACCGTATCCCTGCGCATCGTAAGAGCGTGACCAAGGGTTGGCGTCAGGAAGGGCATCCGGCCATAAAAACATTGCCTCAAAAAGGGAGCCTTGATTGTCATAGGGCCCGCAAGACTAACCCCCGCTCCAGCGGGGAAAAATGGCCTTAAAATGATCATTCATTCCGGCTGAAATTTGTAGCACTTCATACAGTCTTTCTGCCGATTCATCACCAAGCATCATATAATTTAACCAGGGGATTTCATCACCAAGCATCATATAATTTAACCAGGGGATTTCATCACCAAGCATCATATAATTTAACCAGGGGATTTCATCACCAAGCATCATATAATTTAACCAGGGGATTTCATCACCAAGCATCATATAATTTAACCAGGGGATTTCATCACCAAGCATCATATAATTTAACCAGGGGATTTCATCACAAAGCATATGATGTCCTATCGAAGGTGATGTTAAGTCAGCTCTCCCATGTGTTAACACATGCTCAAGAACATAAAATTTTTCACACATTAAAAATGTTCCAGTGTCTTTGGAAAGAGTTGGCCATTTTGTGTTGTTACATTGGTCCCTGGCCAAGCTTCAATGAATAAACTTAGAATGGAGATGGGCAGCAGCAGAGACATATTTCACAGAAATACCTAAAGGCCTTTTACACTCGATTTAGACCATAGAAATCGCTCCGGGGAGACCGTGGAGCGGCCCCGGTGCCGCCAAAGATTTTTCACCCGCCAATTTTTTGTTGTTGTTGTTGTTGTTGTTGTTGTTGTTGTATACAAGATCGAGGCTCGTGTAAGAGTTAACATTAATCATAAAAAAAAAATTAACAAATAAAACATAAAGGGAGCGGTAGACAAGATGTGGAGAGAGGGGGAAGCACACAAGTACAACAACAACAACAACAACAAACAGAGAGGGGGAAGCACACAAGTAGAGAACAGGGAAATCGGGAGATCTGTGTGAGGGAGAAGGCTTTGGGGGAGGGTGCACGGGAATGGAGGGAGCAGTGGGAGAGGTATAAAACACATGGACACTGACTGCTAGGGCTTCCAGGAAAGAAGTTGATATTTCAAAAAAGTGGATCTGGGGTGAATTAACGGGGATTGAAAAGATCAAGGTTTTGGATGGGGGAAGATAAGAGATGGTGGTGAACAGCTGTTTTAAAGACCTGGAGGGAGGAGTGGGATTGAAGAGAGTGAGGGAGTTTGTTCCAGAGGCGGGATTAAAGAGGAATGAAAGAGTGAAGGTGAGCAGAGAGCCTATATTTTGGCAGTTTTGCCAGAAGAGGGTTGCAGGAAGATCTTGTGCCACAAACGTTTCACTACAAACGCTTTACAATTTAAGGATTCAAACCGGGATGAGAGTGCGCATGCATTTGAAGGGCTGACCGCACTCGAAGCTATTCTTTTCTTCTTGCAACACTATACACCTGTGATCCTCAATTATGATTTCTTGTAGGTTGCGAAGGCCAGAATCGCAGGCTATTTGGGCGTAAAATTAATCAAAAAGACCATTGCAAAGTTGAGCTATAAAACAGCACATGCAAAAGTGAAAAGGGAACAATGCAGAATTCAAAGCCACAGACAACTTGTGTTATGTTAATTATGGTCTACTGATGACTCACGTTATATATATATATATATATATATATATATATATATATATATATATATATATATATATATATATATATATATATCTGAGCTACCGCTGTGAATTCAACCCCTTTTTTTGTTCACACTATACTTTTGGCCCTGGGCCTGGTTGCTAGAAGCCCAGATACGCCTATCCTGTGGATAAATCACATATTAAAGCAGTACATATTTATCCACTGGATACCTTCTAGCAACTGGACCTTGGTTGAAAAATCTCACTCCTGGTCCCAGGGCGAGACCTATTCGCGGGGCTGACCTCGGGGCAAAAACAGTGAGTGTAAAAACTCGAGTAATGTTTTTACCTCCAGATTTGGTCCTTTGTAAAAAAGGGCTAACATGGCTGAAATGTGATGCCTGTAAGACCTATCAGGTCAAGGGATAGAAAAAACAAGCATTCTGAGTATTGCGCTGCAATACATGTCCCCTACCGGCAGTCTGTCGTCCGGAAAACTGTTGGGGAAATTACCAAGGGTTATTCACCCACAGGTTCTGAATCGTTCCCAATCGCTAATTACCTCAGGATGGGCTCACCTGTGATTCGCACTCGGGACTTCGATTTATACACCTTGCAGACAGTTCAGCAGAAGCACGACAAAATAAGTTGTTGATAAAGAACCTTTCGAGTCGCTAAATATCAGTAATTTATTATATTTTCCGGTTCACGATCAATGATCGATGTGTATATATATGTTGCTCGGATTGGCTCCACCCCTCCGGAAAGCGCGCGATGTGTCGCGCTTTTGACGTTCGCGAGACGAGGCTGAGGGCGCACGGTGTGGCTTGAGGATAACTAGAATAAACAAGAGATATCCATTTATTATTATTTTTTCGTTTAATTAACGATATCTGCCCAACCACGTGCCCTATCGCAAATTCCAAAAGGACATTTTAGTAGACTGACATGCTGAACAGATCTGTGAAGTTTCCCCTCGATTGGAACAAAAATGAGGGAGCGGCTCGGTTTTAAAGGTTCATGCTTAAAAACGTCATAACTCTGAAACCATGTGACGCATGACGTCATGCTCGCTGACTTTTTTGTTCGGCATGGGTATGCGATTCTGCCTGCAAAGTTTGGCCTCGATCTGTTCAGCCGTTGCA
>NC_136261.1:142760593-142805593 GCF_964187855.1 Myxine glutinosa | reverse complement strand
TCCCGGCAGCAAGCAGCAAAAGTACAGGCCCACAACTGCGGAGCCAGCACCTCTCTCTCCTCTCTCTCTGCCCCAAAGCCAGATCCTCGGAGGTGGGAGACAAAAGAAGAAGACAAGTGAGTAAGGTGGTAAGGGCGCAAAAGTGCACGCAACATAAGGTAATGCACACTGGGGGCACATGGGAACCAGGTGAGACAGGTACGTTCCTACCGTACGCCCCCCCCCCCCACCAGGTAACCTACATTGCCCCTCCCTTACCCCTTACTGTATCCACAAAACACAACACTACCCATAAACATCTACTTTACAAATCAACAAACGTCCCTACTGTCTTCCCCGTTCCTCCCATAAACCAAATTTGTCTTCTCTCCCTCCTAACCAATCAAATTTGCCATTTTCAACTCTCATCAAAATTTGCCATCTCCAACTCAACATCATAATTTGCCATCACCAATTCATCATCAGTCCCTCCTAGGGAGGGAGAGATGGAATCACCCCAATGCCTCATCCACGTCGTGATGCGTCTCACAAATCCAACAGCAATTCTCCTTTCCTGCACACAGAACAAAGAAAACACAGGTGTGGAGTCATCATCATCACCACAGGTAAGTGGCTGCGTATGGTGCGACAGGTTCATCAATCCTAACTATTTCCTAAATGACTTTAACAACTTTACATTACCCGGGGTCTTTCTCCTGCCAAACCATTGGCCCTCTTACACTATGGGTTCTAAAAACCAATTCCCATTGCCCAAACTGTGGTGCTTTTCAATTTGGGGTCTCACTCCCCCGATTCATCTCCCGGTGCCCTCGCACAATTTCTGGGCCGCGACGTGTAGCTCTCCCAGCAGGTCTACCCACCTGCACACCTCCACCACTGCAGTTGCCTCCGAGCTTACCTGCTCCTTACCCTAACCTAACTACCTGGGGAAGGCCCTCTGGCGCTCTCCCCACTCGGTGCCCTCTCTGGCACTGGGCTACCCGGGTCCGTCCTCCGGATCCTCGGGCCCCACTGACACTAACGGCTCCCAGAGCCCACCTGCGGCCTCACCTGACCGACATCCTCACAGTGGTGGAGTGCCCAACCAACTACACACACTAACAGGCTACACGCCCAGCCATTTCCACAACACTGATGCACCCATCCACAATACCATTCTGCAACCGCACCACAAATGCCAATATCCAACCACAATTTACCTATACCCTCTACCTAACACTTACACTACCCGCCCCGGGTACTCGTGAAAGGGGTCCACTCTTCCCCCATCCACACCTTCGCACCATGCACACCACTCCGTACCACTTACTCCAACTCTCTCCACACCACTCATTCTCTGCTCCATATATTCCACACACCTGTACTTGCACACCTGTGCTCTCACACCTGGTGCCACCTGCACCCTTCTCTCCCCAAGCGCATTCGCGCTGATCCACACACTCACTACTCATACACTGCTCCACACTGCTCCACACACCTGTCCAGTTCTCACACAGCATCATCTCATCTAACTACTCCCCTCTGAAACTTGCGCTTCCCAGTCGTCCCTTTAAACTATTGCGCTCCCTCGTCATTATCATCCACACTAAACTACCTGTGTCCCCACTACAGGTATCAGTCACTAACTAATCTTAACGTTACCTAATGTCATCTTCTAGGGCCCTATCAATATAACCTAACCCACCCGGGCTAGTTTTCACTGCCATACACCCCATAAGCTATAGCGCATTTGCCCCCATATGGGAAGGGTGGCAGGGATGCCACCCTTACCCACCGGGCCCATCGCTCATCAATCCCCCAGTCCTCTGGCACTAATAATCCCCCCTTATTCAGAGGTACTGGGTCCCGCCTCGGCATCTAAAGCCGAGGCAATCCACGGGGGCGCCTGCTCGCCGGTGTAAGGCCTTATCCGGTCGGCGTGGACGATCCGAGGGAGGGCTCGTGGCCCCATTTTGATCTTAATGACCACGTCACAGATTTGCAACAGGACGACTCCTGGGCCTTGCCAGGGGGAGGTGAGTTTTGGGCACCTTCCCTTCCGCCTCCGGGGATTAAAGAACCAAATCTTCATCCCCGGAGCGTATTGACTCCCCTGGCTCCGGTCGTCGTACCTGCGCTTCATCTTTTCCCCCGCCAGATGGAGTTGGCGGCGGGCGAAGGCATGGACTAGCTCCATGCCTTCCTCTAGGTGACGTGCGTACCCCTCCCTCGGCGGTTTAACCACTGTGTCTGGCACGGGACCGCATAGCAAGTCGGCGGGAGCCCGTAACTCCCGCCCATACATAAGCAACGCTGGACTGCATGTGGTGGCCCCGTGCTGGCTGGTTCGGTAGGCCATGAGCAAATAAGGGAAATGTTCGTCCCAGTCATCCTGACGGGTGGCGGTGAACAGTGCCAGTTGTTGGATTAAAGTTCGGTTGAATCTTTCCACCATCCCGTCAGATTGAGGTCTTAAAGGCGTTGTTCTGGTTTTTCGAATTGACAGGAGACTGCACACATCTTTTAGCAATTTGCTCTCAAAATTTCGTCCCTGGTCGGTGTGCAACTCCTGTGGAATCCCATGCCGGCACACAAATCCTTCCACGAAGGCCTGCGCTACCACCCCTGCTTCTTGGTTGGGGAGGGCGTAGGCCTCCGGCCACTTGGTGAAGTAGTCCATCACAACGAGGATGTACTTATTACCTAGGCGGGTGCGGGGTAGTGGGCCTAGGATATCCATGGCCACCCGCTCTAGGGGGGCCCCCACCTGGTGTAATTGAAGGGGGGCCCTCATCCTCCGTGCTGGTCCCTTTTTGGCAGTACAGGCGTCGCATATCCGACACCAGTCCTGTATGTCGCGCCCCATATTCACCCAATAAAACCTCCGGCGTACCTGCGATGTCGTCTTTGTCCTGCCCAAATGGCCGCCGGGGCGGGTACCATGCACCTGTCGCAATATATCGGTCTTAAATTTATTTGGGACTACCACCAGCCAGGAAGTTTTATCAGAGGGAACCTCCACCCACGTGCGATACAAGATGTTGCCTTTCAATTCCAGGGTCTGCCACTGAGCCCAATACGCCTTTGTTTGCGCCCCGAGGGGGGTGACCTCTTCCCCCTTTGGTCTTTGCCCCAATTTGACCCATTGGAACACTGGCCCCAGAACAGGATCCTCCTGCTGGGCCGTGCTCCAAGCCAAAGTTCCGAATTCCTCATCTGCGGTTAGTGGCAAAATTGGCCCTCTCACCCGGGTTGCCCGGACAACGAGGGTCAGGTCCGAAGCGCCCAATTGTTCCCTCTCCTCGTGTCTCGCACAAAATTTGCAGTTTTCCCCCAGACAAGGACGCCGAGAGAGTGCGTCCGCATTACCATGGGCCTTCCCGGCCCTATGGGCCACATCAAAATCGTACTGCTGCAACTTTTCCAACCACCTTGCAATTTGGCCCTCTGGTTCCTTGAACCGAAGGAGCCATTGCAAGGAGGAATGGTCAGTTCTAACCAAAAATTTCCGCCCGTACAAGTACGGGTGGAAATGGTTCATGGCAGCCAGCATAGCCAATAACTCTTTGCGAGTGACGCAATAATTTCGCTCGGGCCTACTTAAGGCCCGACTATAATAACCAATCACTCTCTCCACGCCCTCCTGTGTCTGGGACAAAACTGCGCCCAATCCTTCCTGGCTCGCATCCGTGTCCAGGGTAAATGCCCCGTTACTAGTGGGGTACGCTAGAAGGGGTGCGGATGTTAGACACCCCTTCAATTTTTGGAAGGCCTCGTGGCACTCCCGTGTCCAATTAAATCGCCTCCCCTTCTCCATAAGCCGGTGGAGGGGATGGGCCAACTCCGCAAATTTCGCCACAAAGCGCCGTTGTAGGAGCAGAGTCCCAAAAATCCCCGCACCTCCTTGATGGTACGTGGTGCGGGCCACTCCTCTACCGCTTTAATTTTGTCTGGGTCCGTTTTTACCCCCTCGCGGCCGATCACGTGACCTAGATAGGCCACCTCTCTTGCAAACAAAGTGCACTTACTCGGGTTCAGCTTCAACCCTGCCTGTCTGAGGCACCCGAACACCTGGTCCAAATTAGCTACTGCCTGGGGGAACGTTTGGGCATGTACCAGGACGTCATCCAGGTACACCAGGCATGATTGCCATGGCATGCCGCCTAGTACATGCTCCATCAATCTTTCAAAGGTGGCGGGGGCGTTACACAAACCAAACGGCATCACAGTAAACTGATACAGTCCCTTACCTGTGGAAAATGCCGTTTTCTCCTTCCCTGCCCTATCCATCTCCACCCGCCAATACCCACTCTTGAGGTCCAAAGTTGTGAACCAATTTGAGCCCGCAACGGCATCGAGGGTGTCATCAATCCTTGGCAGGGGATATGAGTCCTTGAGTGTCACGTTGTTTAGCTGGCGATAGTCCACGCAGAACCACGTGGTCCCATCCTTCTTTTTGACCAGCACAACAGGTGACATCCAAGGACTTCCCGAGGGCTCGATCACGCCTGCGTCGAGCATTTTTTCAACCTGCTCGTCAGCTTCCGCCCTCTTGCTCCAAGGGAGCCGTCGGGCGGCCTGACGAATAGGCCGGGCCTCACCGGTGTGGATCTGATGTTTCACCAGGCCCGTACGTCCAATATCCTCGGTGGACAAGGAGAAGAGGTCCAAATGGGACCCAACCAGTTTGTGTAAGGCCTCCCTCTGGGTACCTCCCAACTCTACACTACTACGATTTACCATCTCGCAAATGGGATCGGGCCAATTCCTAGTATTTATTGAAGGCTCCCCCCGGGGTCGGCTCGGTTGGACGTTCTCGCCCCTCACTGTCGCGACTTCCTCAACTGGGGTGCAGCCAGCTACCCTCGTGCCCCTTACTATAGTGCGTGGTTCTGTACTCATATTTATTACTCGGACGGCCACTACCGGTCCGTCCGTTTTTACAAGGGTGCGGCCCACGATTAAACCCGGTATGGACTGCGCTGCCACCGGTTCGACCAGGCCGCAGGACTCCTGCCATGTTGGGCGAGCTGCCCACCGGGCCGGCACTATCGCCTCGGCCCTTGGGGGAATGGTCACGGCCTCGGAAGCCTCCAGCTCCGCTCTCTCGGCCGTGCTCACTCCCCCTAACGGCAGCTCTTCTACTCCCACCTGCAGGATCCCCCGGCACAAGTCGATTTTACAACCGCTGGCAGTCAACAAATCCAACCCTATTAAACATGGGTCGCACACCTCCGCCACCCAAACATCTATCTCCCTCCTGACCGACCCTAACTTGAGGGTCACAGAACCACGCCCTATGATCGGGGCCGTTACCCCGGTAGCAAGCTGCAAACTATAATTTTGCAGGCGCTGGATCTTATCCCAGCCACCTGCGCTCGAATCAAGGACCACAGGGCTGATGATCGTGGCGCTAGCTCCTGTGTCCACTACGGCGTCTACCCCCACGCCGGCAATTTTGCATCTGATTGTCAGGCTACCGGTTCCAATTTGGCCACAATAAATGACCTGTCGCGCCAATGAGGGCTCTCCTCCATCCTCTTCTGCCGAACACCGCCCTACGTGCCCGACACCTTCTAGTTTCCCGGGGTCTGGCGGGGGGGTGTCTGGGGTCGGCTAACCCGCTCCCCCCTGGGCGGAGTTGAGGACCTCAACCGCCGGGGGTCATCCCGGCGCGTCGCTCGACAGTGCCGCGCCAGGTGACCCAGACGGTTGCAAGTATAGCACCTCACCTGATAAGGTGCTTGTCTCCGGAATTCCAAATTTCCCCCCCTGTAGGTCCGAATTGGATTACCCGCTCGTGGTCCACCGCGGGCCACCTCCGGGGCCGCCTGCCATGGTCCAGGTCCCGCCAGGCACTGGTCCACCAGCCTCCGGACCATGCCCGCCAGGTCAGGACTCACGTCGGGGGCGGGCCCCCTAAGGGGTCCGCCCTCCATCGGGGGTCCCACCTGGCAGACCGCCATTGCTAGACGCTCGCCCCCCCGGGCCAGGGGCCTCGCTGCTTCCCAACGGGCCGCAGCGTCAGCCGCCTGGCTCAGAGTCTGCGGGCGCCACATGGCGAGCTGTTGCCGGAGCTCAATATCCGGGAGGGCCTGGATAAAATGGTCCAGCGCCAGGCTTTCCCGGGAATCCGCTGCCATGCTAGCATGTGCGATCCCCACTGCGCGGCGAATGTCGTGGGCAAGTTCCCCGATGGCTTCCTGGGGCTTGCGTTTTCGCAGCGCGAGCTGAGCTTTAACAAGCTCGCTCTGCTGTTCAATGCCGAATCGATTAATTAGGGCGTCGCGGAGGGCTGGCAGGGTGAGAGCACCCGCTGGTAATGCCGTCAGCACCTCCGCCGCCACGCCGCGCAATGCGGCCACCAGGTGTACTCCACCTTCGTCCTCACCCCAACCGTTGCCCTTACACACACAGTCGAACTGCGCCAGGTACGCGCGTAGATCACTCTTGCCGTCATACGGCGCGAGTGGAACCTTGTGGGACCACCTCGTATGCGAGTCGTTGCCCGCCTGCCGGACCCCGTGCGTCGCCCCTTGCGGGGTCAGCGCGGGGCCGAGCCGGCCGGGCCCCCACAGTACATTACCCCCAAGGGGCTCTCGTGCCTCCCCGGTCCCTCTAACAACTATCCCCGTTGGTGTCGATGCATGGGTCACACTTCCGCAACCCGCTACCCATTCCATGCCACCACAACCTTGCTCACCCACACCTCGCACCTCTCATTCCATACCTTCCGGACCAGCCATACACCTCACTCTTGGCCTCTCACGAACATCCGGGTCTATCTCGACCCCCAAGCTTATTAAATCACCTGGCGCATCATACGCACGACCATATTGGTCACCACTTACACCGGGTCCTCTTTCTCTTCGCTTCTCCTCCATCACCTGCGAATCCCTCATCCGGTTAATGAGCACATCATCACGATCCGAACACAGACTTTGGACCAATTCTTTTACTTCCTCCTTTATCTCTTTCTTATCCTCTCTCCGTCGCTTCTTAATTTCGCTCACCCCTTCTTCCACTTCCTCTAATTTCTGCTTCACCTCCTTCATCTCCTCGGGCGCCCCTTTAAGTTCTTCCTCTAACTCCACTTAATTTTTTTATATGTGCTCCCGCACCTCCCGCTCTTTAACCTCAATCACCTCTACCACCTTGTCCATTTTCCTCGTCAGGTCCTCATGTACCGTCTGACACTCTTTTTTAATTACCCCTACGTCCTTTTTCATCTCCTTCTGTGTCGATTTTAAACCCTCTATTACCGCTGTGTTCTTCTTTACCTGGTCCCCCAACTCCTTTTGTCCCACTGTCAGTTGTTCTACTCCCAGCGTCAACTCCTCTATACCACCTTGCAATTTTACAGTCCCCTTTCTCACCTCCTTCTCCATGCGCTCCTTACAGTGCCTCACCTCCTCGCGCACTCCTCCGACCTCCTCACTCACTCCCCTTCTGATCGCTTCTCCCATCACTTGCATCTCCTGCCCAGATGCCACCCTCATCTGCTCCATTTCCTCCCTGTGAGCATCCAGTTTGGTTTCTACCCCCATTCTGACCCCCTCTATCTGCTGCCCCATTTGTTTAACTTCCCTTTCCGCTTGGTCCCTCATGTCCCTCAATTTGCCTTCCATACTGTTTTCTAACCCCTCTAACCCATTTTTCACTCCCTTTATCTGATTCTCCTGGGCAGCCATTCTATTTTCTACCCCCGTTAACCCCTCCTGTATTTCCCCTAATCTATCGTCTAATTTCCCAAATTTCTTGTCTAATCCCTTAAAATTATTGTCTAATCCCTTAAAATTATTGTCTAACCCCTCACCGGTACCCCTCGCTTCGTCCCTCATTACCCCCATTTGGCCCTCTAATCGCTCACCCTGAGCATCCATCCGCTTCCCCATTACCCCCATTTGGCTTCCCATTACCCCCATTTGGTTTCCCATTACCCCTAATTGCTCACTCTGAGCATCCATCCGGTTCCCCATTACCCCCATCATTCTGCTTTCCATTTCTTCGCTATTCTTGTCCATAAGGGCCTTCATTTGTAGAAAAAAAAGGTTCAAATCTACCAGCGGCGCTACTACGGTCGCGGGCGTGGACGCCGTGGCCATGTGCGAGGCGCCATTTTGCGCGCCCGTACCCTCCTGCGCGACGACGCTATTTTGCGACCCTGCCACCCTCACTGCTTCGCTCTCCTTATGTCCCTCATGTTGGTCCTGGATCGACCCTGCCTCACTCTCTTCTACCGGAACCCAGCCGTCTTGGTCTGCCATAGCGCGACTTTCAAAATTCGGGTTTTTATTTTTTTGTAAAACACAATCAAATTTCGCCGTTATAATTTCGAGCGCGTGAAACGCGCTCCGGATCGAATCCCACTTCCCGACACCAAATGTTACTCTAATAGTACAATTGGTGTTCCAAAATTTGGGCTAAATGAATTTAGTCCCAGGTCCGAATCCAACTCCTCGACACCAAATGTTACAGACGCGGTTTTGGATGTTAGTTTACCGAGCGGTTTGGTATGACCGCGTCTGCACAGTTTACCCGATTCCACTCGAACGTTGGCCAAATCGCGCTATGCTAAATCAATTAAGGAAAGGACACAACGGCTGGGATTAAATGACACGACACCAGGGGTACAGTTCTCAAGACCTCCGGAGGAGGTTATAATATTTGTATGCAGAACGTTTAGATTACACTGACAAGAGGTACAGCATAGGAAGGTGGGCACTTAATCACGGTCTTATAGTAGCCCCGACAGACCACAGATAAACGGGACAAGACTGACTCACACAGGGATTGATGGCAAGGAAGGGCAGGTAGTCGATGGATAGCACAAGGTGCACCTTGGCTCAGGGACAGGATCCACACGGTCCAAAAGATGCAGGGAGGTCTCTCAGCGCTCGGAGGTGGCGACTTCTCTTTCCAAGCTGGGGGCGCATCTGACGTCACCTCCGGTAAGTGGCTGCGTATATCCAGCGGGGAGTGACACGCCCTCGGCTCGTTAGCTCCGCCCAGATGGAATCGGCCCGCCGCTTCTTACTGGGTGCGGGGGGGTTACCGGGCTCCGCCCTTGACGAGGAGCTGACAGTCAGCCCCTTCGTGGTAACCCCGTCGGAGCACATGGGCAATGGCGGCCAACCAAGCCGGAGTGAGGACGCCCACTCCCCGCACCGCCGCCGTGCCGCCCCCGCTGTGGTTGTAGTTGTTGTTGTAGTTCCATGAGATGATGGGAGGATGCGGAGATGAGGTTGTGGGGAGGTATTGGGAGGTTCTAAACTCACTACTGGTGCCATACGATCACATTCTGGTGCAACGAAGAGTCAGAATTAATGGAAACGAGTCCTTAACTGACATAGACTAAGAATAACTAGCAAGATGTCCTATAGTTGTCTACGTGAGATGCAGTGAACCTGGGCATGACATTTAATGGGGGAAAAAGGGGAAGGTCGGTTCTACAGAGTGTTGTTTACAGACAATGGGACTAGGGAATGGGGGATTGGGGATAGTTGGGGAGTATTGGGGAAATAGGGGAATATTTACAAGCGGATATGGATGGAGGCCAAATCCCATATCCGCAACAATATGTATATATATATATATATATATATATATATATATATATATATATATATATATATATATATTTATTTATTATATATATATATATATATATATATATATATATATATATATATATATATATATATATATATATATATATATATATATATATATATATATACTGTATATATATATTTCGCTCAGAGGAGTAGATTCACGAAGAAACAAACGGACATTTCGCTTTTATATATAGAGATGTATGTATGCACTGGCGTCACTAGGGGGGTGCGGACCGCACCGGGTGACACTATCAGAGGGGGTGACACCAAATTTTTGCAGTGTCAAGGCTTTCCGATCTTGCGATATTATCAATTGAAAGTGAGTTGGCGAAAGGCATTGATTTCGATGAAGTGATTCACAAGTTCGCAGCTTTGAAGGCCAGGAAAGGAAAGTTCTGAATTAGTCTAGATGTTCACTAAGTGCTGAAATGCTTGTGTATTTGTTCCTGTTTATTTTTATGGTATTATTTCATTTATGAGTATATTTCCATATGCATTTGTCTAAAAGGGCCGTTATTGATTTCACATTATTTGGGCCGTTTTTGATTTTTGCAAACCTAATCCATTAATGTGTTTCATGTAACAATAAAGTTTAACGTTAAAATCAACATAATTTTGATGTAGTTCTTAAACGTTTTTACTTCGAATTCTATTGTTTTCTTACCGAATTTTCACTTTAACCACATGAAACTATGTAAATGTAAATGCATTTAGGCTGTGCGTACGATATTGTAATTTAAAGGTGTAATTTTAATTTTGCTAGTTGTTTATGTCTACTATTGCTATTAGGCCGAGAAAAATATATTTCCGGGTTCTGGTCAGCGCGCGCATCGATTTTGACCCTGCGGGTCAACACCTTTTTTTAAAAATTTGGTATCGACGTTCGCGCACGGTTCTCCCCTACAAAACTGCGTTTAGTTTGTCCAAATCCATCCAGCCGTTCCAAAGATATGAGTAGTTTTGTGTGCCGTGATGTCATGAATCCAATCGTGAAGTTGCATGTGACGTCATCGTCTTAGTCACGTGACCGCTTGGGTGGCAAAACATTGCTTCTGCCACCATACGTAATGGCGGCAATTTGAAACTCGTCTCACATATAAATTGTCCCCTACACGATGGTAAAGAGTTGTTGTGCTGTCGGATGTACAGCCCGATTTCATAAGGGATCGGGCTTGTCTGTGTCATTCTACCGTTTTCCGGACAACACAACGCTAAAACGGATTCATGGCTGCCTTGACTGCAGCTCTCAGGTGAGAATATGGCTCATGAGGTTGTTACTTTCGCTCGCGATGGGAAAAGGAGGATTAGGCATTTGGTTACGTACATGTGGAGTGTGTGTGGCGTACGTGTGGCGTACATGTGGAGTGTGTGTGGCGTACATGTGGAGGATGTGTGGCGTACGTGTGGCGTACTTGTGACGTACGTGTGGAGTGTGTGTGGCGTACATGTGGCTGTTACGTGCTCCTCCCCAAACCCCGGTCACGGTGTACCTCCGAGCCCAGAGAGGAGTCACGGCAGAAAGATGTGCTATTCTGTATGTCTTAGATCAATCGTGAAACCACACCAATTGTTACCAACAAACAAGTATTGTATTAAGATCACACAGGAATAACAGTACAAAAACAATAGTAATCAATTGTGCAACAAATATATCCTTCCTAGGATGGTACCATCAGTTTCGTAATATATAACTCACTGTGCTCCAAGTGAGCGAAAAGAACATCCCCAATGTCTCTCTCCCGGCTTCAAGCCAAAGTTGATTCCGGCTTCAAGCCAAAGTCGATCCACTCCAGTGTTCATCCGTACGATGTCATATCGAGACCAGAATCCCGTTGGGTTGACAGTTACACTGCCAAAGATGGGCGAAGGTGTCCTCGAGAAGCGACGGGGAAATCACACCTTCAGGTATGGACGGTTGACGGCTCTCAATCGGCGAACCGCAGATTTCCACTCAAAAGCCACGTTACACACACACCAAATTAACGTCTGGATGCGGTGAGAATGGTTGAAGCGAAGTGAAAAACCTTGAGCGATGCGCAAAGCGTGCGAGTCAAAATGGCCGGCGGCCCGTTCTCGAGGCATAACGGCACTACGATAATTTTCCCCGGAATCAACCGCAAAACCTGACACGCAGGTTGATCTGTCACAGCGATGACAACTCTGTCGCAGGAATCCCTTTCCCGGGAAACCCAAAGTTCACTCGTGACCCTCGTGCGCCAATCGTTCGCTCCAGACCTCGAAGCAGCTCGGCTTCTTGTCCGACTCACTCGCTCCGCCTTCTTCTCCTCCTCTTCCTCTTCGTCATCGTCCGGTTCCGGTTTCATTTAAAACATTAACTTTTTTACCTTTTGAAAATAGTTATCTCTATCCCTTAAACGACAACAATAATAGTACATGGAATCAAAAATGTTTACAGTGGATGAAAACCACAACAACGGAAGTGACGAATCCGTAACAGTGGCGTACTTGTGGCGTACTTGTGGAGTGTGTGTGGCGTACTTGTGGAGTGTGTGTCACATACTTGTGGAGTGTGTGTGGTGTACTTGTGGAGTGTGTGTGGCGTACTTGTGGCGTACGTGTGGAGTGTGTGTGGCATACGTGTGGCGTACTTGTGGAGTGTGTGTGGCTTACTTGTGGAGTGTGTGTCGCGTACTTGTGGAGTGTGTGTGGCGTACTTGTGGAGTGTGTGTGGCGTACTTGTGGAGTGTGTGTGGCATACGTGTGGCGTACTTGTGGCGTACGTGTGGAGTGTGTGTGGCATACGTGTGGCGTACTTGTGGCATACGTGTGGCATACTTGTGGAGTGTATGTGGCATACGTGTGGAGTGTGTGTGGACTGTGGAGTGTGTGTGGTGTACTTGTGCATCCACACGGGTCCACAGGCAGATGACACAGCCTCAGTTTCTCGCAATACCGAGAAAACGCCTCAACGGGCAAGCTATGGGCGTAAACTGACAGGTCCGTCTGACCAAACGACAGCTTTCCCGCCACGTTGTTTATGCCACCCAAGATGGCGGCCGGAACCGGTTGCCATGGATGACGCTCACGCAATGCAAGGCCTCTATCGGCCTGATATTGTCATTTATTGAAACGAAAACGTTCTTTGTCGGGTTCGTTGTGAAGCAACCAGAAGGCCTGGAGAGCTGCGGGTGGTCTCGTTCGTTAGGCCTGGATCCTATCTCGTTCGTCATGAAGTTGTAAGTGTCTGTGATAATCTGGTGGACTGGGAGAAGAGATCGTGGGAGAACATCGGCCTGTAAGACCACTTACGCATGCGCAGTGTTGACGCGATCGACGCATTGGAATGTTTAACGGTACGGCGAGGCGATCTCGAGATCGAAATGGCAGTCTATAATATGCTTGAAGAACTTAATAATTTTCAGAATAAATACATTTTAAAATAACTTAAGCTTGTGTTCATTATTTACAAAAAAAGGCCTACAAGTCCCATTGGCTGTCTTTAATTTCTCTCTGGACGGCGCCACAGCAGATGAGGAGGACCGCAAGGCATGAGGACACAAAAAACCTTTATATGTGCAATCCATGCTTTTCAAAAAAAAAAAAAAAAAAAAAAAAAACGCATCGCCGCATCAATCCTGGAACTTTGGTCTGACCAGAGACCAGCAATATATTTTTTTCGGCCTTACATTCAGTGATATACGGGAATTACGATTTACGAGTAACATTTGTACAAAAAACATTACTAAGGATTCTGTATGGTCTGGTACGGGAGGAGGTCCATGTGGTCAGGTTCACTATGTTTTTTCGTTCAAAATTTTTGGAGATTAGCAAAACCATACATTTTTGGAATATTCAGAGCATGAGGAATCCAAAAACGAATGTTGGCATTTGCGTAGAAACCTTTGCGAAAATGACACTCAGGACAGTGATGAAGATCTGTAAAAGCATATTCCTGAACGGTATAGACCTCGTAGATCCTGTGTATAGGACTTATAGTTAAATCTGATACTAACACGGCTGCTTTCTTGCTTTATAAACCCATAACTATAACTTCAAAGGACTTGCAATATCATGTTGAAGGAGCTGGGGCTCCCACGTCGATCGGAAGAATGGACGCGACAAAAAGCTGGAATTCATCCGAGTTGCTTTAATCAAACTAAACACTCAGGCACTCTGAAAAGCCCGTTTATCGGGCAGCAATATATATACATATTATCCCGGAGCGTTTGCCCAGGAAAGGCGAGAGGGGGCGTGGCCCAGCGTCCTGGCTGCGGCCTGGCAAGTTGAGGGCGAGCCTGCCCGGGCGTCCTGGACGAGCCCGGCATGGTGATCGTTCCGCGTCCTTGATAGGTGCAAGGCGATTGTGAAAACCCAGCGGTAGCCGCTACACACGTCCCCCCAGAATCGACTTGCACCGGCAGGGTCAATTTGAGGGGGGTCCTGATGACCCGGCCGAAGCGACCCCTGGCGGGTCGTGGGAGGGGTTCCGGTGTGGTGGTGGGCGGTCGAGTGGGGGGCACCGTGGACGGGGGGCGGCCTCGCCGCGGCGGAAGGGCCACCCGTAGTGGGTGGTCGACGTCCACGTGCGCCGGCTTGAGGCGGTCCACCGCAATCCGGTCCGACCTGCCGCCGATGTCGATGACGAACGACTTGTCGTCCCGTCGCAGCACCCGGAAGGGCCCGTCGTACGGCGGCCGGAGTGGCCCCCGATGTGCGTCGTGAGGCACAAAAACATACTCCGCTGTGCGAAGTGCTGGGGGGACGTAGGACTGGGGGTCACCGTGGTGGGATGTTGGCACGGGGGCAAACCGTCGGGCGGCCTCCTGGAGGTCCGAGCGCTGGTGAGCTGTGGACCAGGGACTGGTAGCGTCGGGCACGAATTCGCCCGGGACGCGTAGCGCCTGGCCATAGACAAGCTCGGCGGTGGATGCCTGGAGGACCTCCTTGGGGGCCGTGCGGAGGCCCAAAAGGACCCACGGCAGCCGGTCGGCCCAACCGCCGTCTTGAAGGCCGGCCATGAGCGCGGCCTTCATGGAGCGGTGGAATCGCTCGCACAACCCGTTTGCTTGGGGGTGGTAGGCCGTAGTACGGTGGAGCTTGACCCCCAGGTTGCGGGCGACTGCGCCCCACAGCTCGGAGGTGAACTGTGGTCCGCGGTCTGACGAGATGTCCGCCGGTGCGGCGAAGCGGGCGACCCAGGTGGCGATGAAAGCCTGCGCCACGTCGGCGGTGGTGGTGGAGACGAGGGGAACGGCCTCTGGCCACCTGGTGGTCCTGTCCACCATGGTGAGCAGGTGTGTGAACCCCCACGACGGGGGGAGGGGGCCCACCAGATCCACGTTGACGTGGTCGAAACGTCGTTCGGGCACGGTGAAAGGTGCCAGCGGGGCCTGGGTGTGTCGGTGGACCTTGGCCCGTTGGCAGGCCGTGCAGGTGCTGGTCCAATCGCGGACGTCCCGACGAAGGCCGTGCCAGACGAATCGCGCCGACACCAGCTTCTGGGAAGCTTTCCGGCCCGGGTGGGAAAGGCCGTGGAGGGAGGCGAAGATGCGGCGTTGCCAGGTGATGGGCACGATGGGGCGAGGCTGGCCTTGGGAGACGTCGCAGAGCAGGACAGTGTCCGCGAAGGGGATGTCGGCCAGGCGGAGGCCCGTGTCCGCCGCCCGGAGGGCTTGCACCGTGGTGTCGGTGGTTTGGTCCGCCGCCATAAGCGCAAAGTCCACGCCCAGGTGGACCGCGTTCGCGCTGGCCCGGGAAAGACAGTCGGCCACGGCGTTGTTTTTGCCGGCGACGTGCCGGATGTCCGTGGTAAACTCCGACACGGCGGAGAGGTGGCGCTGTTGGCGGGCCGACCACGGCTCCGTGACCTTGGCCATGGCGTAAACCAACGGCTTGTGGTCGACGAACGCCGTGAAAGGTCGGCCCTCCAGGAGGTGGCGGAAATGGCAGACGGCCAGGTGTAGACCGAGGAGCTCCCGGTCAAACGTGCTGTATTTGAGCTCGTTCGGCCGGAGCTGCCGGCTGAAAAAAGCGAGTGGCTGCCAAACCCCGTTCACCCATTGCTCATGTACGGCGCCCACCGCGTAGTCGGAGGCATCCGTGGTGAGGGCGATGGGAGCGTTGAGCACCGGGTGAGCGAGCAGTGTTGCGTCGGCGAGGGCCCGCTTTGAGCTTTGGAAGGCCGCATCCATTGCTGCGGACCAGGCGATGTCTTGCTTGGCCGGCTTGCCCCGGAGGGCTTCGTAGAGGGGCTGCATGAGTTGAGCAGCGCGGGGCACGAAGCGGTGATAAAAATTCACCATTCCCAGGAATTCCTGCAGGGCCTTTATGGTGCGGGGACGCGGGAACGTGGTGATGGCCTCGACCTTGGTTGGCAGCGGCACGGCCCCGTTCTTGGTGATGTGGTGGCCCAAAAAATCAACGGCCATCGTGCCGAAGTGGCATTTGGCCGGGTTGACGATGAGGCCGTGCTCGCTGAGGCGCCCGAACAGTGTTCGGAGGTGGAGGAGGTGCTCGGCCCGGGACGTGCTGGCGACGAGGATGTCGTCCAGGTAAACGAAAAGGAACGGCAGGTCACGCAGCACGCCGTCCATCAAGCGCTGGAACGCCTGAGCCGCGTTCTTGAGACCAAACGGCATCCGCAAGAATTCAAATAAGCCGAACGGCGTGATGACTGCTGTTTTAGGGACGTCGGCCACCCTGACAGGTACCTGGTGATATCCCGGTATGAGATCAATTTTCGAAAAAATGACCCGTCCCGCCAGACGGGCGGAGAAGTCTTGGATATGCGGGATCGGGTACCTGTCGGGGGTGGTAGCGTCATTGAGACGGTGGTAGTCGCCACACGGGCGCCCTCCACCCCCCGGCTTTGGCACGATGTGCAGTGGCGAGGCCCACGCGCTATCAGAGCGCCGCACGATGCCGAGGTGCTCCAACGCGTCGAATTCGGCCTTTGCCACGGCGAGCTTGGCTGGGTCGAGGCGGCGGGCCCTGGCGTAGACCAGCGGGCCCGTGGTTGGTATGTGGTGCTCGATCCCATGCCGTACTGCGACGGCCGAAAACGTCGGCCGCGTGAGGGCCGGGAACTCCGTGAGCAGGCGAGCAAACTCGTTCGCCGCCGGGACGGCGCATGCCAGCTCGGTCGGCGCGGAGCTGCTCAATGTGCATACCAGGGAGCTGAAGGTTTCGGCTTTGATTAAACGACGCCGTTGGACGTCCACCAGCAGTCCGTGTGCGCAGAGGAAGTCGGCACCTAGCAGAGCCATGGGCACGTTTGCGGTTACAAACGTCCAAGCAAAGCGTTGGCCGCCGAAGCAGAGGGTGACGTTGCGCGGGCCGAAGGTGCGGATGGTCGATCCGTTGGCCGCAACCAAGGAGGGGCCGCAAACCGCGGATTGCCTGTCCTGGTCAGAGGCGGGTATGACGCTCAGTTGGGCGCCGGTGTCGCACAGGAAGCGCCGTCCGGATGCTTTATCCGTGATGAATAGTAAGTTGCCCGTGTGGCCGGCGCTCATGGCTGGTAATGAACGCCGGCCCGGCCGTTTCCCGGCCTGCCGAAGGTGCACGGGGGTCGGCATGTACGGGCCTTCTGTCCGAACCTGGCATGATAGTAACACCACGCTTGGTCAGGTGGAGGCCCCGGTCGTCGTGCTGGAGGTGGTCGGCTCGGTGTAGCGGCCGCCAATTGCGTCGGCAGTTCGGTCGTCGACCGTGCCGGGTGCTCGGGCGCCATGGGTGTTGCGTCGGACGGCGGTGGGTCCCATGTCGCCGCTGCGATGTGCTGTCCTGCGGCGGAGATCTTGTCGGCTTCTCTGGCAAGGGCCCGGGGATCTGTGATCGTCGTGCTTGCCAGGGCGAGGCGTACCGGGTTAGGCAGCTGACGGAGGAACAGCTCCCGGAACAGGAATGCCAGAGAGTGCTCGCCGAGCAGTGAAAGCATGTAGTCCATTCGCTCGGAAGGGCGCGTGTCGCCGAGCTCGGGCAGGTCGAGCAGGCGCCGTGCGCGTTCCGCCGATGGGAGGGCAAAAGCGTCGAGGAGAAGCTTCTTAATCACGCCATATTTGTCAGCGGCTGGCGGGCTCTCGAGGAGGCTCAGGGCGCGGGCCGCGGTGGCCGAACCGAGCGCTGCTACCACATGGTGGAGGCGGGTGTCGTCGGCCGTGATGCCTCGCAGGGCGAACAGGGAATCCGCCTGTGCGAACCAAACCGCCGCGTGAGCCTCCCAGAAGGTAGGCAGTTTAAGGGCGACTGCCGTATCCATGTCGGTAGGTCACCAATGAAGGAGCTGGGGCTCCCACGTCGATCAGAAGAATGGACGCGACAAAAAGCTGGAATTCATCCGAGTTGCTTTAATCAAACCAAACACTCAGGCACTCTGAAAAGCCCGTTTATCGGGCAGCAATATATATACATATTATCCCGGAGCGTTTGCCCAGGAAAGGCGAGAGGGGGCGTGGCCCAGCGTCCCGACCAAGGCCTGGCAAGTTGAGCGCAGGCCTGCCCGGGCGTCCTGGACGAGCCCGGCATGGTGATCGCTCCGCGTCCTTGATAGGTGCAAGGCGATTGTGAAAACCCAGCGGTAGCCGCTACAATGTATTATGTAATACAGTTATATCACAAATATAAAGACAATGGTTTTCAATTACCTTTGTTTGTTGCTTTTCTATAATCCTGAGCACTATTTTGAGGCCTTTATTGGATTCCTTGACCCAGAAAACATAGGATTAGCATATTTAATTAAGTTTCTAGGTTGACTAGAAGCCGAGATAGTGCAAAATATGTATTTTATGGTGGCCATTTTGAAAATCCAAAATCTGTGTCTGTGCAAATGCCAACATTGATTTTCGGATTCTCCATGCTCTGATGATTCCAAAAATGTACAGGTTTGCTCATCTCCCAAAATTTTGAACGAAGTTATATTTGTTAGTATAGTGTAGGGGAATTTGTAGCTGAGAGACTCACAGGACTCCAATGACCGGACACAGGTTTACAAAAGGTCTGGTTTATTATTCACTTCATTCCATTTACCAAATAATACCGCATTATTCAATGGCTGAGATTAACTCTTTTCGCATGGTCCTTTTCGTTCGACACTCCCGTTGGTCAGAGCTCCTCGCAGCAAGTACTCCCGACTTCCACGTTTGCTCCCGTTATATGGACAAACTGGATTTTAATCCCCTCTCCGCTGGTGCCCCGAGGTCATGCATGTACCAAGTCCTGGTATCAGCTCGCTCCCCTCCTGTTGTGAGTTCCGTTTACCAAACGATAGGGGGGTGCTTCAGCCAGGGGCTGTGACCAGGTGGACAAAAGATTATCATGTTCGGGCGCATTCCTGACTCATTTACAAACTCGTCTTTCACAGAGTTTGCATGTAAAATATATCTGCTTTGTTACCAGGTTAATTAATAAGTTACCAGTGCCAATTAATAAGTTACGCTGAGTTACACTTCCACAATTCCCTCATCTTTTTGTTTTTTGTTTATATTAACCATTAATCTAAACATCAATATAAGTAAACAATCAATCACTACAAGTAAACATCAATATAAGTATACGTAAATAATCAATCACTGCAAGTAAACATCATTACAAGTATAAGTAAATAATCATAACTTTGGTAATCAAATTCCCTTAGGCATACACCGTCATCCTGCAAGAATCACAAAACATTTCGTTGGTCATTGACTCCTTCCATATTGTTCAATCTATTGCATTTGCATCACAAATATCTTTTCAAAACAACACTTCACCATCACCAAGATACAACAATTTCACTTCATTTTCAAGTTTTGTAAAGCATCTGCACCATCTGGCAAAAACGTTTGCCTCCACACAAATGTTGACTTTGTTTGAAAGGAAGGGCTGATCACTTGTGTTTGAATCCAGGTATGAAACATTTTCTCCTAATGTCTTCATAGCTCCTGCACTACTTCGTGTAGGATTTCGCTGTTGTGGTAACATTGCGCAGTCATAGACTGACCCTGCTCTCCTTGTAGCATTCTTGCCACTTTTTGCTGTAAACCATAGTAATTCCTGAACACGGCCTTCACCCAGTTGTAGTCGACTTGCCTCCTCCCTCATTGTGAGTGGGCAGCAAGTATTGGTGTGACGTTGATTGGCCAGCAAGATGTGGAACAGGGATGCCGGATGCATCCACAATGATGTTGGGACCATGGTGTTCAGGTCATTCATGGTCCTTACCAGGAGCAACCAGCAGAATCGTGCACAGCTGTTGTGACAAGGGCACAGCCGTTTTTTGCAGCTCCATGCTGGTTCCCCGGACGTTGGTGAAGTAATAACATATGTCCCCGCATTTCACAGAGGTTGCCGGTAAAATGTCGTTGTCCTGCAACTTCTGATGTGGTGAATGTTCGAAGCCTTCGAACAAGAGTAAGTGATCGCCTTTCTTTCATATGTTGCAGTGTGATCCAGGCAAATGGTCACATAAATTTCCTTGGTGAAGGTAAGCATTCATCTCCAAGTTACACGGGAGAATGTCTTCATCATTCTTTGAGAAAGAGGGTGTATGCCACGATTAACTTCATTTTTTAGCCACAAATTTTCTTTCTCGAACTTCTTCCCAATTCCGTTAGCAATCCCTCCAAAATGTGATCTCGTCTTATCTTTATGCTCAGTCACATCTGAATCTGCTTTCCGCACACACTGAATCAGATAGGGTACATCTTACCATGAAATCAGCATAATCATGTATATCTTCCGACAGTTTCACATTCAACAATTTGTTGTTTTTCCTTAACACAAAAAGTTATATTCATTTATATGCGTCACACAAATAATATTCAATCAGGTATGTATTTTATTACTAAACTAAGAATAGCATTGTATATGATTACAATCACAAACGGGAATATCTAATTCCCAACAACAATTTTCCCAAACCAACAAATTAAGCATAATGTATTATTACCATAATTCCTCTCCACTTTTTCTTTTCCCTCTTTTTTCCTAACAGTGTGTCACTCGTGGTGATATGAGTTCACTGATATTGTAATTGACACAACTCATAACATTGTCGTTATGCCATTATCTTAATTCTACTGTTTATGTCGCCATAAAAGTCTTCCTTTTCTGGTTCCACATTTCTTTCCTCATTTGTCACTTCATGCGTTATCATCGTGTTGTTGGTTACCTTATTCAAACACACCGTCACTAAGGCTTTCAAGCAAGCCACCACTAAAACAATTGCCAATATAACTACTAAACCAACAAACAAGTCTGCTACTCCTTGTATATATTCATACCTATGACATAGTTATATGTCGATGACATTTAACATTATATACCAAACTAACAAGCTTCCTAAAAGGTAAATAAAGAAAATCCCTTAATATGTAACATAATCAGATTATTTGTCTTGCCCTGATCCCCCTATCTCCCGGGGTTGAACTCAATCCCCTGATCATGAGTGTAGTTGTGATACATTTTTCACTCATGTTGTATTTATATCAGCAGGTAATTGTATGTCATGTAGGCAAATAAATGTCACTATCCCAAGTAGGAATATCACATGTTGAAAATGTAATGTTTATCAATGCAAGGGGTGTTAAAATGTAATTCAAATGACTGTAAATCACGACTATCATTTATCTACCACTGAATGTTCTGCTGGGCTGCTAGGTGCAGCCTCATTTTCTGTGGGATCGTCCACCTTAGCCCCATGTGCTTGTTTGCAATGAGGGGCATGAATCCAACTTTCTATTTTGGGTCCATATTTTTTCTATTCTTATCAATCTCCTATGGTTTATCATTTCGTTCCAAGATACCGCCACCAAAGGTTTTAACCAAAGCTCTACCAAACTATTTCCAATTTGAACAAAAAATGCCAGTGAAACAATGATTCGAAGAATTAACTTCAAGGGGTCAATGAATTTATTCTATAGCCAGATCTAATTTTCCCCTCCAATAGTTTGCCTTGCCACATGTCATATTATAACACCTTAATAAACCTTCGAAAAATGTTTCCCATCTCAACAAATTTCCTTTTTTTTTTTTTTTTTTTTCAAATAGCCATGTGTAACTTACGTATTTAACTACAATTTCCTCTCAATTTGTTTGGCCTAACTGGCCGCAAAAGTGGCTGCCAGCATGCAGTACCGTTTTTTATCTACCAAGGAAGTGTTCCACACAAGACCTCTACCAAAATGTTGTTTGTAAAAAACAAATCTGGGATTTCTGATTACATGGATGCACACTCTCAGGACATTTTCAGGCTGCTGTTAACAATCCACTACGATAACTTAATTCCTTTACCCACAATCAAATAATTAGTACAAATTGAGGATATTATCCCTATCACATTCTTTTATAGATTCATTATGTTGGATCTAATTTTTTTTTTCCAATAATTTTCCACTGCTGTAAGGCGGAACAATAGCTCTCATAAGTCTTAGTAATATCGTACTTAATTTGCCCAGCAGCGAATAATTTATTTACTATCCTTTCTCATCTGTTAACCAGTGACTTTGTTTAAACTCCAGAACTGAAAACCCACAATAGTTCAAACCAGCAAAATTTTCTTTACTATTTTCCCATATCATCTATGCCTAAAACACATCCATACATACAGCACAATTTATATGCTGATAAAATTCAAGTTTATATATATAAAAATCCGTGAGCAGAGTACTCTGGGAAGTCAGTGTAAGACCTCTCCCAAATTTGGCTAATTTTGTACTCCCACATTTTTTTACTCCCACATTGGAACTATCTATTTTCAGACAAGGCACACTGTCGGTGTCAACAATCTTGTAAGATTGATACACAAAAACACACACACACATGCATTATGCATATTTGTTTGCATTGGAACCATTATTTACAGATCAGATGGGTGTCAATTTTATTTCAATTTCATAAAATTTGTCAATCAAATTAAAATGCTTATACACAAATAAACTAAAAGTCTATTCTTAGAAAACCCCTATGATGTCACATTGAAATTACCCTTTCAGTTCCCACCATAATTTATCCAAATTTGACTACACACCCATTTGCATGTCAGTCGACCACTGACCTATCAATCATGCGGAACACTAGTCCGACATTCCCACCTGATCATCATGTGACCCTTGTCCCTTGGTTTCAAAAATTTGCAAAGCAATTGTTCCAACTTTGTAAATTTAAAATTGTGTGCCCAACATAAAAGATCCAATTTCGGCATGTGATCAATTAATTACTAATTTGCTTACAAGCAAAAGAAAAATGAATAATTCTTGCTCCGAAAACTTTTCAGACCCAAGAATCATCGACAGTTATTCATGTTTGTCCAGTAATCGAATCTGTTGAGGCCAATCATCATTTGGGATTTGCAGCAATGAAGGCCTAATCATTGTCTGAGGTATCGGTCAGCACTGGTACCCTTGATCTTGGTTTACCCTATTAACTTGTCTTCCTTTTGGTATACGGACATCCTCTTTTCCAATGTCCCATCCGTCCACACTTGAAACACCGGTTTCTGTCGTTGTCTGATCTGTGCACCTGTGCATTTGTATTGCTGGGCTGCATCTCTACATCCCTGAGTTGCCACTGCAATCTCTCGTTATCTCCTGAAACACGAAAAAATTCTCTGTACCGTCCTTTTTGGGGAGACAACTGGAAATCTGATGGGACAACTGTCACTTTCATTCCTAATTTCGAGGGCAGTTGTGCATTTGTCTCCTCCACTGTATCCTGTATCCTTTTTATTTTAAGTTCTAGATCCGTTATCCGTTCTTGCTGTTCCCGTTGTCTGGATTCACCATCCCAAAGATGGAATGCAAGCCAGTCTACCGTTAGATTCTGTCTCTTCCTGGCTTTCAATCTTTGTTCCAATCTTTCCAATCGACTTCGCTCAAATGTACCATCTCTTGGAAACTCCTCATCATGTCCCTTTGTCCACAAATACCAATTCTCGACCTGCCTTGTAGCTTCTGCACCATAACGGTCGTACATATGATGTGTACAAGTACCTTTTTGTGGAATCTCTGGTTGTCCTTGTGTATTCTTGCAGGCTCCATTTCCCATTCTGCCTTTTATCAAAGTAGCGTTGGATGTGTTGTAGTTTGTTCCTCTAAAGCTTCACTCGTACCTCCAGGAAGGGTCTCTCCACCTGTTCACACGGTGATTTCCAGAGAATCTCCCTCAGCTGTGGCTTTTGCACAATCCAATCTCACAGATCAGTATTTGCAGATGAGCCGGAGGGTCAGTATGAAATGGGTGAATCCTCAGGTGTCCGCTCTGTTGACGGGGAAATCACACAATGGTAACCGCACATATATATCTGTATATAAACTCACCACCTTGCTCAATTTTCCCAGGTTGTCTCCACATTGATAATCTCTCGCAAAGATATCAAAGCTTCTTTCTTGAGACCGCATTTTCATCAATCAAACAATCAATATATTCAATTCAATTTATTCAGTTCAATTTATTCAGTTAAATTTATTCAATTAAATTCAATCAATTAGATTCAATCAATCAACAATTCAATCAATTATTCAATTTCAATTAATTCATCAATATTCATCAATAAATCAAATTAATCATTTTGGATGTCTCCTTGCATAAGCCCTTTCCCCAATGATATCAGGACAGGTCCATCCATTGACTGAGATCGAATTTTATCGGTCGTCACCTCTGGTTCGTACCTCATGTCAATTGATGAATCACCGTCCTGTCCTAGGGTCATATCTGACATATTTCCCCATTTTGCCTGGTCTCCACAAATTTTCTTTGCAACCACTAAAGGCAACTCATCCTTCATTCGTGAGACAGCCAAAATGGATGGCAGATATTAAAGTTCATTGGAAAAAATATCTCATCATTTTTTCCTTTAATAGTACCCAAAATCTCTTGGCAATTTAAATTTCGTAAAACTCCTGAAATAAGACTGTCAAATTCCTTCAATCATGCTAAATTTTGAAACTCCATCGCTTGTAACACCCAATTTATCCCATAGGGCTTGAAAGTTCTTTCCCAAGTTCATGCAATCATTCTGCATTTGAACCCTATGATATCATTCATAATAATCATCATGATTTTATCATCATGGTCATATCATAGTCATCTATTTAAACGAACATTTCCTTTATCACCACAGCTATGTGGTATAATCAACAATAGAATAAAACTGTACATAGCAACAGGCTACCTCATGGCCACTTAGTATACCTATTGACAATAAGTCATAACAATATCGAATAATCATTGAACAATTCAAAAATCGCTTCCACTGCTCCAGCCGCAGCATTCGTCATTTTGTCTGCTCATCCGCATGACCAAAACGAAATAAAGGGAGCTCAACCATTACACAGCGCTTTTAATGGCGCATGCCATAGGACCTCAACGCAATTTCGACTCGGCCAGAAAAACGAGCAAATTTTGCAGGATGTTAACTGGAATTAGTCGTGAAAATATATCCAAAATACACAAAAATACCCACCTACAAAAATAAACAACAAAACCCAAACAAACCCAAGGTCGACCATATTACACAATTAAATTACACCTTAAATTATTCATTAAATTACTCATTAAATTACTCATTAAATTACTCATTAAATTACATCATTTCAGCATCGTATTGATTGCTGAAATGTTCATGGGTTTGAACACACCTTAAAAGAGGTATGCTTTGCGGTTTTGCCCACCTACCACGTTTAATTAAATTACATCATTTCAGTATCGTATTGATTGCTGAAATGTTCATGGGTTTATACACACCTTAAAAGAGGTATGCTTTGTGGTGTTGCCCACCTACCACGTTGAATTAAATTACATCATTTCAGCATCGTATTGATTGCTGAAATGTTCATGGGTTTATACACACCTTAAAAGAGGTATGCTTTGTGGTGTTGCCCACCTACCACGTTGAATTAAATTACATCATTTCAGCATCGTATTGATTGCTGAAATGTTCATGGGTTTATACACACCTTAAAAGAGGTATGTTTGTGGTGTTGCCCACCTACCACGTTGAATTAAATTACATCATTTCAATTAAAACATCGCTTCTACTGCTCCAGCCGCAGCATTCGTCACTTTGTCTGCTCATCCGCATGACCAAAACGAAATAAAGGGAGCTCAACCATTACACAGCGCTTTTAATGGCGCATGCCATAGAAACTCAACGCAATTTCGACTCGGCCAGCAAACGAGCAAATTTTGCAGGATGTTAACTGGAATTAGTCGTGAAAATATATCCAAAATACACAAAAATACACACCCACTCAAATAAACAACATTTATTCCGTTCAACAGAACAAACATTTCCTCTATCATGACATGCATGTCTTCAAAATTATATGACCAAGAGGAAAGTAAAATTAATTAAAAACTGCGGGCAGTGATGATCCGGGGACCATACCGCTCCATCCTGATTGGACGAGTGCATGCTAGAGTCGTTAACAACGACAGTCCAGATCCGATTGTTCAAAATTTCAACTCAATCGATCGAAAAATGAACGCAGGGATGCATTTTAAAGGTGCAGTGGCACTAACTGAGTTGCCACGGATATGGCCACAAAATTGCCAATATGGCCATCACAAAATATTTTCCTTAATCAATTGGCTCATAGCATAACCAATCTGCAAGTATTTCATCCGAAGATGTATCTCTGAGGACTTTAAATTAAATAAGTCATTTATAAATCAACGAGTTAATTTATTAAATGATTAATCAATAAATCAAAATTTTCGTTGACAGCCACATCACTTGGTCAGTGTCATGTCCAAATATCAGCTTCCTTACTCAACAGGTGCCTGAGTTAATGTAATGTAATTACTGTAATAAGATTACTGCAATTACTGTAATGATTACTGTAATTACTGTAATTACCGGAACTGTAATTACTGTAATTACCTCAGGTAATTAGCATCAGCAAAACACAACATTTGAATGTTCCCAAAACGTTGGAGCAAAACGTTGCAACAACGAAAGTGAAACGTTGTAGCGACGTTGTGGAAACGTCAGCAAAACACAACATTTGAATGTTCCCAAAACGTTGGAGCAAAACGTTGCAACAACGAAAGTGAAACGTTGTAGCGACGTTGTGGAAACGTTTTACAACAACATTATTTCAATGTTGCAGGAAAGTAATGTGAAAAACGTTCCCAAAAATGTTCTCTCTTTTTCTGTCTCTCTTTCTGTCTGTCTGTGTCTCTCTCTCACTTTCTGTCTCTCTCTGTCTATCTCTCTCTGTCTGTCTGTCTGTCTCTCTCTATGTGTCTGACTATCATCTTTATCTCTGTTTGTCTCTATGTCTCTTTCTCTTTCTTTTCTGTCTCTCTCTCTCTGTCTGTCTCTCTTTCTCACTTTGTCTCACTCTGTCTATCTCTCTCTGTCTGTCTGTCTGTCTCTCTCTATGTGTCTGACTATCATATTTATCTCTGTTTGTCTCTATGTCTCTCTTTCTTTCTTTTCTCTCTCTCTCTCTCTGTCTGTCTGTCTGTCTCTCTTTCTGTCTCTCTCTGTGTTTCTCTCTCTGTCTGTCTGTCTGTCTCTCTCTATGTGTCTGACTATCATCTTTATCTCTGTTTGTCTCTATGTCTCTCTTTCTTTCTTTTCTCTCTCTCTCTCGCTGTCTGTCTGTCTGTCTCTCTTTCTGTCTCTCTCTGTGTTTCTCTCTCTGTCTGTCTGTCTGTCTCTCTCTATGTGTCTGACTATCATCTTTATCTCTGTTTGTCTCTATGTCTCTCTTTCTTTCTTTTCTCTCTCTCTCTCTCTGTCTGTCTGTCTCTCTTTCTGTCTCTCTCTGTGTTTCTCTCTCTGTCTGTCTGTCTGTCTCTCTCTATGTTCTCTCTCTCTCTCTGTCTGTCTCTCTCTATCTGTTCCCAATTTATCCCATTAAAATCCCATTAAAATCTTATTAAAATCCCATTAAATCTCATATCTTGTCACCCTTTGCATTGTTGAAAGTAATTAATTCCGTAACTCAATATTACCTCTATTTATATATACTAGGGCGTGCCCGCACGTACGCGCTTGCCCGTACGTGCTTGCAAAAAAAACACACGTGCAAGCAACAACAAAAACTTTGAAACCACGTGGCAGTAACGACCACAGAACCCCCCTCCTATTTACATCAAATGGTTTGGTCCATTCGCCGAGCCTAAGCGAACGGCTTGCGAGTACGGTGACCATACCTTGGGACCCCCTTGTCCGATTAATTTCAAACCTTGACAAATTTCCCATTCCTTCCCTTCCTGATCTCTCGATGTAGGGCTGGGTTCTTTTTTTAGGATCATGTTGCATCGAGCATTATTTTCCAAAACAGTGTGAACATTAACCCACACCAAAACCTCTGACATCCCACCATTAACACCTATTGTAAGCGTGCCGAATCAGTAAGCATCACCCCTTCTATGAGCCTCGACCAGAGGGTGGTTGTTACTCACAAACACCATTTCCTGTAATTATCTCTCATAATCAGGATAAATTTGGAACAGCCCTTAAACTAACACCAAGCAGATCAATTTTTATATTTAGGTTGAGGTTTCACACAAACTGGTTAACTAAATAATACAGAATTATTATTATTATTATATCTCCGCCTTGGTGTACAGTTTATGTTTTGTATCCCACTGATAGGCCGGATCTGGATTCGGACCTGAACCAAAATCCAATCATTTCGTCGTGTCACCCATGCTATTTATCTGGCAAATTTCGTCAAAAAAAAAAAACACAACAGCACTGGTTTTGTTTCACCCATGCTATTTATCTTCCTGCAAAACGCTTTGCTTCTCGCAAAACGTCCGCCAATGGGAAGTAAAGGGAGGGAAAAAAACGGGAGCAAGAGACAGGGTGCCGGAATGGACATGAGGGACAATGAGGGACAGTGAGGGAGTGTTGGTATGCAATTTTGATCCAATCGCCATCTTTCATAGTAATTCTGGACCGGCATTAGGTGGGATTGTCTGTCATGAATTTATTTGTTGATCGAACGAGTTTTAATTTGTCTAAATCCGACCAGTCGTTTCCAAAGATATAAGCCTTTTTGTCGCAATACCATATTGGAAATATGTATATATATAAATATAATTCCCTTTCCCGGTTCCCTGTCGCTCGCCGAGCGCCGAGCAAGTCGAGTGCTTTGAACAAGAGCAAAAAAAAAGAAGTACTTTATGTGTACGGGTGGGTAAACGAGTGTACCGGCCTTACACGTCCTGGAAGCAAACGGTCGCAAGGTGCACGCTTGCTCCGTTTGCTTCCAGGTCACAGTAAGACCCTTAGTGACCAGCGCAAAAATACGTATTTACAGAAATCATTTAGAAAAAAAAACGAATTATCATCGTGTTGTTTATCGAAGTACCATTCGTGATGGGTCACGCCACTTATATCGCGGCATCAGTGCGCAAGGAAGCCCCAGACCACCTGCTCCCCCATGTATGTACACATAACTTCCAAGTTCGTAAATCATATTGGACAAAACAAGACACACTCACCTTTTAAAGAAGACTTGTTTGTACAATTGATGTCAGCGGTGCCTCCAGATTGTAGGGGAATTTGTAGCTGAGAGACTCACAGGACTCCAATGACCGGACACAGGTTTACAAAAGGTCTGGTTTATTATTCACTTCATTCCATTTACCAAATAATACCGCATTATTCAATGGCTGAGATTAACTCTTTTCGCATGGTCCTTTTCGTTCGACACTCCCATTGGTCAGAGCTCCTCGCAGCAAGTACTCCCGACTTCCACGTTTGCTCCCGTTATATGGACAAACTGGATTTTAATCCCCTCTCCGCTGGTGCCCCGAGGTCATGCATGTACCAAGTCCTGGTATCAGCTCGCTCCCCTCCTGTTGTGAGTTCCGTTTACCAAACGATAGGGGGGTGCTTCAGCCAGGGGCTGTGACCAGGTGGACAAAAGATTATCATGTTCGGGCGCATTCCTGACTCATTTACAAACTCGTCTTTCACAGAGTTTGCATGTAAAATATATCTGCTTTGTTACCAGGTTAATTAATAAGTTACCAGTGCCAATTAATAAGTTACGCTGAGTTACACTTCCACAATAGTGAACCTGACTAATGCGGGGGGGGGGGGGCGGGGGGGGGGGGGACATCATGAGTTACCGCACTGGGTGACACCAACCCTAGTGACGCCACTGTATGTATGTACATATACGTACACACACACACACACACACACACACACACATCCGATTATTTTAGTTATTCACGGTTCTTATCCCACCGTATCTGTGTTAAGGTACGAATATATTGTTTCTTGACCGATGATAAGTACATGCCACACAGTTGGTCGGATTTTTGACGCCTTTTCTATCGACATCGTCGCAATTTACCCCTTCCATGGAGGACGCCATTGCTGGATAAATATAGTGCTCTTTGTGAGAATACTGAATGATAAATTGGCTAAATGTCAAATCTACTACGCAGCGCAACCAACTCACTGCCCCGCTAGCGGATACGCTATAATAAAATAGTGCTAATTACACTGGTCAACAAATTTTTTAATGTTTTATGGTTTTAGTATATTTTGAGGTGATTCTAACCAACATGAATCTGTAGATTTCGATTATGATATCCAATTTTCACGAGCACATCCAGTGTTTGAGAACCAGTATACCATAGGAATATCAGCCACAGCCAAAATTCGTCTTGCACTCAATAATCAGGACTTTGTAACGAGACTATCTGAGCTGGAAAGCGTTGCTTGGGATAGCTTTGTGGCTCTTGCTAACAATTACCTTGGAAAGTTTCGAGCAAATTATGAAGAGCTTGTGGACAAGATGTTGAAGAGTGACCACGCACTCGGTGCTCGAATGTCACTCAAGATACATTTCTTCCATTCCCATCCGGACCTCTTTCCACAAAATCTTGGCGATGTCAGTGATGAACATGGAGAAAGGTTTCACCAGGAAATTGCCATCATGGAGACTCGATATCAAGGCCGATTCAATCCAAACATGATGGCGACTACTGTTGGACTTTGCAGCGTGAAAGTGATTGCTCCTACAAACGCAAAAGTAAAGTTCAGAAGCACTTTTAATGTGATGTAAATAAAAACTTAAAGTTCATATTATTTTTTGTGATATTTTATAAAGTTCATATTATTTTTGGAGATTTACATTTTTTAATGTTCTGTAAATAAAAACTTAAAGTTCATATTATTTTTGGAGATTTACATTTTTTTATGTGATGTAAATAAAAACTTAAAGTTCATATTATTTTTTGTGATATTTTATAAAGTTCATATTCTTTTTGAAGATCTACATTTTTTTATGTGATGTAAATATAAACTTAAAGTTCATATGATTTTTTGCGATATTTTATAAAGTTCATATGATTTTTTGTGATATTTTATAAAGTTCATATGATTTTTTGTGATATTTTATAAAGTTCATATTATTTTTGAAATTTACATTTTTTTATGTGATGTAAATTAAAACTTTAAGTTCATATTATTTTTTATGATATTTTATAAAGTTCATATTATTTTTGAAGATTTACATTTTTTTATGTGATGTAAATAAAAACTTTAAGTTCATATTATTTTTTGTGATATTTTATGAAGTTCATATGATTTTTTGTGATATTTTATCAAGTTCATATTATTTTTGGAGATTTACATTTTTTTATGTGATGTAAATAAAAACTTTAAGTTCATATTATTTTTTGTGATATTTTATGAAGTTCATATTATTTTTTGTGATATTTTATGAAGTTCATATGATTTTTGAAGATTTACATTTTTTTATGTGATGTAAATAAAAACTTTAAGTTCATATTATTTTTTGTGATATTTTATGAAGTTCATATTATTTTTTGTGATATTTTATGAAGTTCATATGATTTTTTATGATATTTTATAAAGGTCATATTATTTTTGAAGATTTACATTTTTTTATGTGATGTAAATAAAAACTTTAAGTTCATATTATTTTTTGTGATATTTTATGAAGTTCATATGATTTTTTGTGATATTTTATAAAGTTCATATTATTTTTGAAATTTACATTTTTTTATGTGATGTAAATAAAAACTTTAAGTTCATATTATTTTTTGTGATATTTTATGAAGTTCATATGATTTTTTGTGATATTTTATAAAGTTCATATTATTTTTGGAGATTTACATTTTTTTATGTGATGTAAATAAAAACTTTAAGTTCATATTATTTTTATGATATTTTATAAAGTTCATATTATTTTTGGAGATTTACATGTTTTTATGTGATGTAAATAAAAACTTTAAGTTCATATTATTTTTTGTGATATTTTATAAAGCTCATATTATTTTGGAGATTTACATTTTTTATGTGATGTAAATAAAAATTTTAAGTTCATATTTTTTTGTGACAATAAATAGACTTATTGAGACTTAATCAAGAAATTCGCATGCTCTAAAGATTTTTTCAACACTTATGATGAACGACGTCAAGGTTACGTGATAGCGAAATTTTAAGGTCAGATTCAGATTCGTGGGCAACAAATGAGTTAGAAACAGTTGAAAATAAGTCAGAACCAATTTGGCTGTTGACCAGTGTTATTAACGGCAAATACTTAGTGTTGGACAAAATTCATGATGCGAACTTTTTATATTAATGAGAAAATATGTTTCTGAGATGTATTCAAGCGAAGATAGGTTGCACCCTTTTAATGGAATGAAGTTGAACGAAAGCTCAGACCTGCTCATGCCCTATGTAGGCATCTATCTGCTGATCATACACTGCCCGGGTTTGTTGCGTCAGAATTACATTGACTTTCTTTGGGAAGAGTGTTGATTTGAAGAGGTTGGGCGTGTGTCTTCAAGTGTTACGTAATATCTTAGGGGATGTGAAACGAGACCCAGCTGTTCGTCAGACTCATAATTGATATTGAACCAATCCATGAAGACCCTTGAAGATGAATTGTTTAATACCTTCAACAGCGAGGATTAGCTGGTAGTTGAGTGGATAGAGGAGGCGAAAATACGTTTAAATATCAGAAATATCGATCAATTAATCAAAGTGTAAAAACGTTTTTTGAAATGCTCAAAAACAAGGTTGAGATAAAGGGCAAGTTGCCCCTGCAGATAGATCAGCAGCTTCTTCGTCTTCTTTTTCTCTTTTCTTTGACCTCCCACTACTCACCATCATTGTCATTGCCTTCCATCTAGTACAATGGGTAACGCATACTGTTCAATCTTGTTTATACCTCTAAATCCAGACTGTCTAATCCTATTACCCTTTCATCCTATTCGTAGTCAACGTGTGGCCCTGAATGGATTTCTCTCATCTCCCCTTCCTGTTCAGGCTGGAGTTCCCCAAGGCAGTGTTCTGGGCCCTGTGCTTTTTCTGGTCTTTAACAATGATCTCTCCGACTCTCTGGAAAATCCTCTCTATCTCTTTGCTGATGACTCCACTCTCTGCCGCTCCATTCCTCTTCCCTCAGATCGGCAGTCTGCAGCCTCCTCACTCTCTGAAGACCTGGACAAAATCACAGACTGGTCAAACAAGTGGAACATGTCTTTCAATCCTGACAAATCTCACACTCTTACTATGTCTCTCCGAAAAGATCGAATGGACAACCCTCCCATCTACTTTCTCAACAATCCTCTCCAAGAAGTTCTGTCCCTCAAGCTTTTGGGTCTCACTATCTGCCATGATCTTTCTTGGGAAAACCACATTTCCAAGCTGGCCTCCAAAGCCAGTCGCCGACTGGGCATCCTCCGTCGTGCGAAGTCCTTCCTAGGCACACCTGAGCTCCTCACCATATACAAGGCTTTCATCCGCAGCTCAATGGAATACTGCTCTCCCCTCTGGGCTGGTGCTCCTGCCTCACACCTAGCTCGGCTTCACGCTGTTGAAACCAAAGCTTTCAGAATCATTGGAATCTCCCGCGATGAAGCTATCTCTGAGGGCCTTTCACTCACTCACCGCAGGCGGGTAGGTGGTCTTTCTGTCTTCTACCGACTCCTCTCCGGCCTTGCTCCCCCAGCTCTCTCTGTGCTCTGTCCCCCAAATATTCCTACAGGTCGCACAAGATCTGCCAGCAAGCCTCTGATGGTTAAACTGCCGAAATCTCGGCTCTCTGCTCACCTTCACTCCTTCATTCCTCTTTTCTCCCGCCTCTGGAACAAACTCCCACACTCCCTTCAATCCCACTCCTCCCTCCAGGTCTTTAAAACAGCTGTTCACCACCATCTCTTATCTTCCCCCATCCAAAACCTTGATCTTTTCTACCCCCACTAATTCACCCCAGATCCACCTTGTTTGTAATTCCAACTTCTTTCCTGGAAGTCCTGGCAGTGTCCATATGTTTTATGCCTCTCCCACCGCCCCTTTCGCATGCCTCCCCCAAAGCCCTCTCCCTCCCACAGATCTCTCGATGTCTCCATGTCTCTCGGTTCCTGCTCTCAAATGTTGTGTTTGTGTCCTTCCCCCTCTCTCCCCATCTTGTCTACCGCTCCCGATGTTATTTGTTTTATGTGTCGGTTTGTCGGTTATGTGTCGGTTTGTCGGTTTGTCTTTCTGTGTGATAAATGTTCGCTCTTTCACGAGCCTCGATCTTGTATACAAAAAAACAAAAAAACAAACAAAAAAAAAATCCCTCTTGTTCCCATTCAGCTCATTTGCATCTTATATGACATTGATAAAGTATGACATCTCATGGCAAATTTCACATTTGTCATATCTATTCTACTTTGCCTGGATCTGTCATAATAGATTTAGGTCTTTGTCTCCTCCATGTCAGGCACATTTGTTCCAGTCCAGATGTGGTGGTCCAGTCCACATTTGGACTCCAAATGTCCAATTCCATTGGGCTTGTGACCTAGCGGGTCATTTTTATTCTATTTAGATCCGTCGTTTTTATAACCTCTTGTGCTCTGTTGGCACTACATTTTCACCGTTCTTTAAATTTGTTCTGCCACATTCACATAACAGGAAATTAAAATGCCAACGTTGAAAAAATGTTTTCATTCCCTTGCGAAAATAAGTTTACAACACCGCTCAATAATCAGAAACTTGAATGCTCGTACAGCGGGAGATGGGGTTTTGGAATCACTTCTGTGTGTGTGTGTGTGTGTGTGTGTGTGTGTGTGTGTGTGTGTGTGTGTGTGTGTGTGTGTGTGTGTGTGTGTGTGTGTGTGTGTGTGTGTGTCCAAGTTGTAACTTTTTTACCATTTGAGTTTTGTCATCACACTTTCACCAAAGCTTTATTATGATAATATGGAGAAGACAAATGAATAATTCCATGAATGAATGAATAATTTAATGAAGAATATAATGAAGACAAGTGAATAATGAATAACCTAAAATCATCAAATTTCGTCCAATTGACCTTGAATTTTAAGAATTTGCATATTGAGTCACAGAATTGGTTCACCAATCAAAAGCTGGATGCTCATTCCTTTTTTACATCTAAAGCTCAAAGGTCAAGGCTGCATAAAATTGTCAATTTTCATTTTGTATTTTTTAAAAACTTTTCATCATTTTGAGCATGAGGAAGAAGAAGACGTCTGAATACAAATGGCCGTGGACGGGCTTTGCATTTTCAGATGCTTTCTCGTTGTTACTTTTCGTAAGGTGAAAGCTAAACCAGGAGATTGTTTGTCACCAAGCTGTGTTATTCTGGATATTATCTCTGATGGAGGGAGTCCTTCCTATTCAACTTAATCTGCCATATGCTCCACCCAGTACTACATTGTGACGTTCACTGTTCTTACAGTGGAACGTTATGCCGGCTGTCTCTTCCATCAGCACTTGCTTCTGAACATTGCAGCTTATTTGCACAGCAAACATTAGATTCCCAGAACAACTTAATGGTGCGTTCTCTGCCTAAATCCTTCCTTCTGCAAAGAAATGCTGCCCTGGGCAAGGCGAGTGAAATATTCCCATATAATGCATCCATTGATTGTCATAATGAATCCTTCCTATACTCGTGTGTTAAATGTGAATGTTATTCCAGTGTATGAATAAAGGGCTTTCAGGCAGCAGAATGTTCTTCATCTTTGGATCACCGCCATTATTGTTTGGATTCGTTTTTAATTTCCCGAATAAAGTTGCATCACAGGTTAAGTCTGGTATTGGCCTTGCAGTGACTCATCGATCTGGAGTTCCTCCCACTACCTCGGTGGCACAATGTCAACATTTAAAATCCAATGATTTATCATTTAATTCCGACAAATGACAATATATTGGTTAATGTATGCATTCTCGATTTGTTTACAAGTGTTTGTTGTTGCCTTTTCACAGTATTGGTGTGGTTGAATAGTGTCCCCTTGTGGTGAGGATGAGCATAACCTCAATAAAATGCATATCCGGAAGCGGAAGTCAGAATCGATCAGAACCGCTGCAGCAATGATGAACGGCCATGTTATGTTGAAACAGCCCACGCAAGTATCCTAAACGATGTTTATTTGTTTAAATTAGTAACTGCACAACCTGTAATCGATTTCTTGTTTATTACCGACGCCACCGAAAGGCCCTCGGAGTTAGCTTCATCCCGGGAGATTCCAATGATTCTCAAAGCTTTGGTTTCAACAGCGGGAAACCGAGCTAGGTGTGAGGCAGGAGCACCGGCCAAGAGGGGGGGGAACAGTATTCCATTGAGCTGCGGATGAAAGCCTTGTATGTGGTGAGGAGCTCAGGTGTGCCAAGGAAGGACTTCGCATGACGGAGGATGCCCAGTCGGTGCCTGGCTTTGGAGGCCAGCTTGGAAATGTGGTTTTCCCAAGAAAGATCATGGCAGATAGTGAGACCCAAATGCTTGAGTGACAGAACTTCTTCAAGAGCATTGTTGAGAAAGTAGATGGGAGGGTTGTCCAGTGGGTCTTTTCGGAGAGACATAGTAAGAGTGTGGGATTTGTCAGGATTGAAAGACATGTTCCACTTGTTTGCCCAGTCTGTGATTTTGTCCAGGTCTGCAGAGAGTGAGGAGGCTGCAGACTGCCGATCTGAGGGATGGGGTATGGAGCGGCAGAGAGTGGAGTCATCAGCAAATAGATAGAGAGGATTTTCCAGAGAGTCGGAGAGATCATTGTTGAAGACTAGAACAAGCACAGGGCCCAGAACACTGACTTGGGGAACTCCAGACTGAACAGGAAGGGGAGATGAGAGAAATCCATTCAGGGCCACACGTTGACTATGACCAGAGAGGAAGTCCGCAAGCCAAGCGTGGAGATTTCCATGGATACCATAGGAGGAGAGTTTGGTGAGCAGAGCTGGGTGCCAGACCGTATCGAAGGCACGTGATCTTACAAGGGAGACAGCTCTGATTTCCTGTTTGGCATTGAGGCCCTCCATCCATTGTTGAGACAGCAAAAGCAGCATGTCCAGAGCTTATGGTTTAACTGCCAAACTACAGGTCGCACAAGATCTGCCAGCATCCCTCTTATGGTTAAACTGCCAAAATCAAGACTCTCTGTTCACCTTCACTCTTTCATTCCTCTTTTCTCCCGCATCTGGAACAAACTCCCACACTCTCTTCAATCCCACTCCTCCCTCCAGGTCTTTAAAACAGCTGTTCACCACCATCTCTTATCTCCCCCCATCCAAAACCTTGATCTTTTCTACCCCCGTTAATTCACCCCAGATCCACTTTTTTTGAAATACCGACTTCTTTCCTGGAAGTCCTAGCAGTGTCCATGTGTTCTATACCTCTCCCACCCCCTTCCCATGCCTCATCCCCCAAGCCCTCTCCCTCCCACAGATCTCCTGATGTCCCTGCTCTCCATCTTGTTCTCCTGTTTCCCTTTATCATATGTTTTATATTTTATGTGCCAGTTTGTCTTTTTTGTGATCAATGTTACGTGATCAATGTTACACGAGCCTCGATGTTGTGTACAAAAAAAAAAGAAGCATTTTTCACACAAAAGTTTGGTGTGCAGTTTTTTTTGTCACAAACACCATTCCATTGCAGAAACGTGTGTGTTTAGTGTGTACTTTAGCTTGTAAACCGCAAAACAACACATTACACATGGAACCTTAGTCATGCTAAAACTGTCTTGTTTCCTTGCTTATGAAATGCGTTTTTGACACAAAAGCTTTGTGTGCAGGTTTTTGTTGCAAATCACGATTACAGTGCAGACACGTGTGTTTTGAACACACACTTCAGTTTGAACACAGCAAAACAACACATATTACACTTTGAACAATAATCATGCTGAAAGAGTTTGTTTGCTTGCTTAAAATGAGCATCCTGGTTCTAAAGGATAAGTTAATGGGTTCTAAGGGGTAATTCTAAAAGGTTTCGTGAAATTTGTTTGTTTCTCGGCTTTGCCTGTTTCATATTTAAAATGCCAAACTGACCAACTTCTTTCGGCCATTTTTTCATAGTTTAATTTTGTTTGTCTTATATTTTCTTCTGCAGTACTATTCATATGGGTTTACAGTAAATATGTTTTACTGTTCTGATATTCAATGACCATATCGCCATTGGTATCCTTCAGACTTGGGTTTAACCATACTAACATTGCATTATTGAGAGGTCCTTGGCTTCAATGTTGCCCTTTTATGGACTTTTTATGGCTTTGCCTTCGGAACACCACACTGTTCATCTCGTTTGACCAGAACGTGACATAAATATTGTTCCAAAATATGTTAAAACTCTTTTATTGCATCCAATACATTCATTCCCTCAAACAATTTTGTTCGCTCCAAAAGCATCCAACTTTGAGGTGTGTACCACTCTTTCCTTGTGAGTTTTGCTTCATCTCGATAATTGAATAATGGGAAATATTTAATGATGTTTTGTACTGAATGGTAATGCATTAACACTGATGCACTTGGAATCTCTCCCAGGATAGATTGTTACCATCTGCCAAATGAATGCAACATTAATTTTGGGCCCTTTTAATCTCGTTGCCTACTTCTTAGTATTACCTAACATATGGCACCACTAACGTAACTTGTTTTGCTCCAAAGAATGTTTTTTTTTTCCATTACATTGTTTTGTGGTTCCCCCTTCCAAAACAAAAATCTATATAATCCATAATCTCATCCCCTGGGTTTGTAATAAAGGGTGAATTATTAATGCACAAAAAGGTTGAGATACAGTGCCAGATAAAATCCATTTGGTTAAAGTAGGTTACCCAAATGTCTGCAGTTGGCATAGTTTTTTTTTTTTTTAAGACTTACAATGCATTGTTTTCCTCAAATCCCATGTGGATATCCAATTTACTGGGATGTCTCGAAACAACCATTGCTGAGCAACTGCAGTAGAAATGACGGCTAAAGTATTTGGCACAGGAATGTAAAATATAAATTTGAAGAATGTCTGTCACTTTAATAATATACTGGTTAATGTCTCCATATGCAGCAGATCAAGGAAATAATCAGTGCAGGTGTGGCATTTGATGCATTTTAATTAAATTGATTACATGAAATTACCACTTTGTGGAACAAAGGCATCTTATAATTAAGAAAGAATCTTTACATTTAATGGCATTGTTCACAATGAAAATAGACGTTCACACAATTACAGACCAGAAATTTCATCACATGGACCCTTGATACCATTGGCCAAGAATAACTGTTGGAGGGGAAGCCCCAATTTTGGAAGGATATATTTGCCATTACTCTTCCAGTGAAATCAGGATTTGAACCGAAAATAATCAGATTAAAATACAGAAGTGAATCACCCAATGATTGGGTGATTGGGTGATTCACTTCTGAATTAACCTTAACCTTAACCAATAAGGTTAAGCCTTATTGGCTTAATGGTTAGGGTGCTGGCTTAAGATTTTAGGGTCTTGAGTTTGAGGTCCTGTTATGCCGTTAAATACTACCAGGTGGGTTGACTCAGCCTGTCATCCTTCCGAGATCAGCAAAATGAGTTCCAGTTTACTTAACTCACTTAATGAGGTTTGTCTTTGCCTTCCGAGAGGTATTTACACCAGTAATTTGGAATTTTTCCAGAGTGTCGCTGATAACTCCCCTACTCTTCGTGAGAGACGCTGGTTTAACCACCCACCAACTAATGCTTGTAGATAGGGGGAAAACACCACCAGTAAGGCTTGGCATGATCACTTTGTAACTAGAAGAATTGACATTTTAAAAATCCGAGCAATTAAAGAGAAAAATCCGAAAAAAATGTTACCAGTAAATTCCACCATGTAAAACAGTCATTTTGTATTGTTGCGGTTCTGAGAATGTACATATTGATGAATAAAGGTTAAAGGTTTGCCCCCATAGTTAGTCCACATGCAACACGTAGGCCACCTTAGAACATTAGTTATGTCATAGTATATGTGAGAATAAGGCCATTTCCAATAGTGATACCTGCGTTGTGTAAAAGAAATAAGAGTAGGTCCCGTCCATTTTGCGGCCCACCCTCCAAATCGACCTCGTTGGGCAGCATCCATCCCGCGCCCTATTTGGCTAATCCACCTCCTTTGCCAGCAGCGTTCACTGCTCTTGGGCTTTCGCTCGAAACCAGCCAAATGCCACGAGGTAGACCTGGAAAAAGGGGAGGAGCACGAGGTCGGGGTGTGGCCACGTCAAGCAGCACGTCAAGGGCGGAGCCGGTAAGAGCCAACAACCAACCAGGGCTCGGGTGGAATGGCGTGAGGGGCGTGGTAAGAGCGCGGCTGGCACATTCCAGAGGGTTCGCTGGGCGGCGATATATAAACGCGCACACAAAGCCCTTCCACTGGACTGGCATGATTCGCACATTACAAAGGACTTGAGGACTGCCCTTTTGAGAGAACTGCACTCATTGTAAAGGACTGGCCAGAAGGAATCTTTGAGCACTCGTTGGAAGTGTGGCTTATTGAGAACGGTGCAAAGAGGCCTCGCGAGGAAAATGCATTAAGCAGCGTGTTCGATCTGCCGATTATTACTTACGCGGGTGAGCCGTGAGTGTAACCGCCAAGCCAGCCTACCTTTTGCCCGCATTCCACCCTGTAATTGTCCACTGTGCGTAAACGACACGAGCAGAGTTCCTGGCTGCTGCCGCCTGACCATCTACACCACGGTACGAGTCGAGGACCGGAGTGAGCTGCCTGGATGCCATCATCCCTGGACCATCAACCCTGACCATCTACATCCCCGTGTGAGTGTGTCTGTGTGTGCGGGCCCGTTTGTCCTGGGATAAGTTAAGACTGTATAAGCTTCACTCTGTGTACTTCTCCTCCTTCCTGTACAATTTATTAATAAACCAATCTGTTCTTCCTGTTTCTTCCTAATTCGACCGTATCAGTCTTTTCCTCCATTGGTTAAGCGTGGCACGATTCGGAACCGCTCAACTCGCGTTAGTTCTTGTTAACGGCTCGGATCACGGCTCGTTATCGCTCGGCGTTTCCACTAAAACCGTGGTTCGGGCAGGGTTATTTCCTTGCTTCCTGGGAGGCGTTGGTAATTAGGTATTAGGAATTTGGCCTACGACCCTACCCAGCACTGACCGGAAGGAACGTCATAGACCCGGAGCGCGTCGGCTAGATAAAAGACAAGGGGATTAATCCCCCCTTGATAAGGTGTCAGGGGTTTCGGGCAATTTCGGTAAACGGGCAGTAGGGGTTTCACAAGTCTTTCAAAGTCTAAGTCCTGTTTTCCCTTTGGTTTGAGGTGGGACAGAGATCGAGAGTATGTCTGTGTACATGTGCGGGGGAGGGAGGGGAGGAGGAGGGGGAGTACACATCTGTGGGTTTTGAATGGGGAGGGAGAGGAATAGGGCAAGAGTGGAGGTGTGTCTGTGTGTGTGTATGTTTGTGTATGTGTGTGCGGTGTGTGTGCGTTCGCATGATAATGTAAAGCGCCATGAGGGTCGTTTACTCTGCTTGATGGGGCTATATAAGACTCCTTTATTATTATTATAAGGGGGAAGGCCGACGTGGAGATCCGCAACAATTGGTGTCAGGGAAGTGGGATTGGACCCAAAGTGCGCCTAACGCACTTAAAATTATGAGCGGCCGAAATTTTATTAAAAAACCAAATTAAATTCGTGCCATGGCTAGTCAAGATGGTCGGATGCCAGTGGGGGTAGAAATAAATGAAGAGAAATTAGAATCAACCCAGGACCCCCGGGAAGAAGTAGGAGAAATGGAGGATACAATTAATGAGGGTGCAGCAGTAGGGGTGACAGGCGAAGAAAATGGCGGTGCCTCGCACATGGCGGCGAGGGCTGCGCCCGCTGCACAAGTGGGGGTGGTAGACATGCAAGCCTTCATGGCGCAATTTATGGCAGAAATGAAAAAAATGATGGGCGCCCAACAGAATGAAATAAATAAAGTAAATGGTACGTTGGACGCCCAGAAAGATAAATCCACCCGGGAGCAAAAATAAATGGGGGGCCAATTGAAGGAAATGGGTGGCCAGATGAAAGACAGGTTAAATAATTTGGAAAGCAAAATGGGAGAGCAATTGGGAAATCAAATTGGGGGATTTGAAAGCAAAATGGGGGGCCAAATGAAGAAAGTGGGGGGGGGGGGGGCAATTGAAGGACGTGGGTGGCCAAATGAAGGAAATGAACGAGGGGTTAGTGGGGATGGAAAACAGGATGGCCACCCAAGAGAATCAAATGGTAGGAATGAAGGACGGGTTAAAAGGGTGTGGTAACAGATTAGGTGGCCAAATAAAAAAGATGGGGAAAGACATAGATCTTTGTAATCTGCCAGGCGGGAAGGTCGCATTGGTATGCGACGAGGTAACGCGAGTTGAGGAACGCGGGAAAAGCGAGCCTGAGCGAGGCACAGTTAAGTGGACAGGGGTAGAAATCGCGACACGGGGTATAGAAAAGCCGACGGCTACCGAATTGGAAAATTTTATTTTATGTGCGCCAGCGGTCGTCGAGCTTAATAAGGAAAAAGAAATTATAGTTGAAATTGGGGTTGAGGAGACGGCAGAGTTAGTACATGAATTGAAGAAAGAAATGGAATGTACTCAAAGTCTGCATTCGCATCGTGATGTCATGCTGTCTAACCCCAATGAGAATTTGCAGGCGCTGCTGCAGAAAAGAATCCCAAAGATGAGTAGGACTGTATATGGCGCAAAAAGGTTTGGCGCGAAAGTGTTTGGCGCGAAAAGATTTTTCGCGCGCATGGAATCCCGACATCACCCGGGCGCTTGTGGAAGGTCCGTGGTGAGCTGTGTGAAAGTAAATGGCGCGTGTGTGAGGAAAAGGTGTGCGCCGAAGCGTGAGTGTGAAACAGAGTATGAAACTGAGAGTGAGAGTGGGTGCGACACAGAGTGTGAGATGGATGAAGAGAGTGTGCGAGGATGCACACCAGAGCATGTTGGAGAGAGTGTGCGGGGATGCACACCGGAGCGGGTGATTGGGTGTGCAATAGAGTGCACACCCATGAGTGTTATGGAGTATGTAATGGAGGAGTGTGCGCAAGAATGTGCGTGAGGGTGTGCGGTGATGATTGGGTGTGTGCAGGAGTGCACACCCATGGGTGTTACAGAGTGTGTAATGGAGTGCGTAAGTGGTATGAGAGCGCCAGGGTGTGCGCGAGGATGTGTACTACGGGAGTGTGTGAGCGGCGTGAGTATGCCTGAGTGGTGTGCACCTGAGTGTGCAAGAAAGGAGAATGCATGAGAGCGTGCCGTAACAGAGTGTATGGGATGTGTGAATATGGAAATGGTCACGTGGTGTGAGAATGCGGCTCAAGCATCGACGCGGACCGGGGCAGCGTTTAGGCCGACGGATAGCCGACGCGAGCTCTCGGGGCGTGGTGCACTTTGTGTGCTGCGGGAGCCGGTGGGGATCGTTGCCACGGCGGTCTCGCAAGGAGCGCCATGCACGATTCGGGCCAGGTCCCGCCCTGTATGGTCGGTGCCGTGCCGTGGCGCAAGAGGCAAACGGCACGATTCCGGGGGAGGAAGGCCAGGTCGGACGTTCGCCCCCTGGCGGGCGTGGTGCTCCGACCGGGGGAGGTTGGGTCATCGTGCCAGAGACCGGAAGGCTCAGCGCCGAGATGGCGCTTGGAACCTTGGCCCGAGTATGCCTCCTCCGCAGAATCGAAAATGCCGGACGGACCCAACCAACAGGAGACAAACCACCTGAATGCATTGCTTGGCTTTTCGAAGCCGAGCGGTAGAAATGTATTCCCACCCGACGAGGCTCGAGAGTAGTGGACTAATAGTAATAGTGATGGCGAATGGTATCCAGTGTAGAGGGATGGTAGATCTACCATCCCTCACATCATTCACTTGGGGCACATGAGCTTTAGTTTATGGGGACGGCAGTGAAAGCTCGCCGAGGGCGGGCTAGGATATTGTTAGGGACTTAGAGATGACCATAGGAGACCAAGATTTAAGTAGAGACATTTGTACAAGTAGTGGGGACGTAGTCAGATTAGGTGGATGATAATGGCGAGGGAAGTCCTTAGTGTAAGGGAAGACGGGAAGCACGAGTATTAGGGGAAATAGTTAGTTAGATGATGCTGTGTGTGTGTAGTAGTGTGGAGAAATTGTGTGTGAGTAAGAGGATGAGCTTTAGGCGGAAATGAGGAATTGAATGGGAACCACTGTGGATGAACTTCATGAAATGAGGCATTGGTCGGGGATGACGAGAGAAAGTGTATGAGTGGTGTATTGAGGATGTGTGTAAGTGTGTTGAGTGATTGACTTGCATGGCGTGCAAGTGAGAATACTGAGTTGTGTGGAATAAATGGTGTGAAGTAAATGGTGTGTGGAATGAGTGGTGTGGAGTGCATGGTGCTGTGGAAATGTAACTCATTGATTGGGACTGGTAACTCATTGATTGGGACTGGTAACGAAGCAGATAGACGATTTCGTAAATGAATGTCAGGAATGTGCACGAACATGGTAATCTCTTGTCCACCTGGTCACAGCCCCAGGCTGGAACACCCCCCTATTGTTTGGTAAATGGAACTCGCAGCAGGAGGGGAGCGAGCTGGTGCCAGTGAGGCGACCGAGTAACGTTTGCGGAGAACGGATTAGAATTAGCGGAGGAAGGATTAATACTGCGGTGCCCATAAAAGAGTGAACATCTCCTTGACTCGAGAGCACTCATCATCAGAACCTCTGCCCGACGGGAGGAAGGAGGACGGGAATGGCGGAGGAACATCGGCCGAACAAGAAGGACCATGCGGATAGAGTGACCTGGTCCATTGAGTTAAACGGTAGTTATTTGGTATTGGAATGAAAGTGAACAACCAGTTAATAAAGTCATGACCTTTTGTAAAACCTGTTTCCGGCCATTGGCGTCTTGAGTCCCTACACACTTCCACGACAATCTGGAGGCACCGCTGGGATTTCGAGTGGACGTCGCCAAGGTAAGCATGGCGTCTTGGGGATGGTCCATTATGAAATACGAACTTGTGTTTAATTCTGAACATGGTGGAGGATGTGTGTGTGGGGCTTGCCGCGATATAGGTAACATAATCCAAGGAGTGTAAACGTATTTTTGTCACGACCGTCCGAGGTAAAAGTCATGGATGGAACGTTTTAAATGATTCTATTATTCGTGTGTTTGCGAGGATGCGTACGGTATACGCTGGGTGTTAAGAGCCTTACTCTGGTCTGCAGGCAAATCGG